>NC_069503.1:21131951-21174934 GCF_027579735.1 Bombina bombina | reverse complement strand
TACGCACCCGGAGACCCCGACAAAGAAGATGCCCACATCTGGAAAAGGGATACCGCGGCCGCGATGGAGTCCTGAGACACCGGAGACGACGTCGGAGGTAAGGCCGAACTGCTCCCACTAAAACTACCAACTATTGGGGCAAAAGAGCAAGGCCCGTAGGGGCCGGGGACCGGAACGCCACAAGGCCGAGAAGGGGCCCGCCGCGACCACGCGAGGGGAGGGAGGCCCAGCCAGGGGGACCGGAGAGCAGGGGACAGAGGAGCTAGCGGCTGTAGACCGCATAGCGGGCCTAGCGGGGACCCCCGCTTTACCGGCTACTTTAGGGGGACATGTGGGCCTGCGAAGGCCAGAAACGGGCCCGGCAGGGCCCGACGTGGTAACTAAATTGGGGCCTATGTCAGAACTAACCCCCCGAAAAGAGGGCTCACTCCCGGCCGCATGGCCGACGGGCTCAGACGCGCCATCTGGATGCCCAGCACTACCCCCCATATTGCTCACTAATGCCAGCACCTCCAGTAGGGCCCTATCTGAAATCTCCCCACCACTACCCCCAACCTCCCCGGAGGATTGATCAAGTGAAGGGGAAAGGGAGGGAAGTAAAGGGGTTCGACCCACCGTTTCTGGCGATGGAGGGATCCACTCAGCTGCTTCATCGCTGTCTTCAATAACTTCTCTCTCTGCAGGTTCCTCCCTAGCCTCCATGATTCGCTTTGGAGGTGCTTTAGATCTCCTTGAACGTCTCATGTGAAAACTTTGAGAAAAACAGCAGAAAGAGGACATGTGCTTCCTGTACTGGGCTTAAAAAGGTAAGCTGGAACCCCTCCTCTCTTTCTGCAACATTGTTTCACACACACAACACAACACTCCCCTCCTCCGTCTTGGCCTTAACCCTTATGTGCATTCCAGGCAATTTGCCTTACATTTCCTTTAGTGTGTGCTGTGTTATTAGTGTGTGATGTGTTATTAGTGTGTGCTGTGTTATTACTGTGTGCTGTGTTATTAGTGTGTGCTGTGTTATTACTGTGTGCTGTGTTATTAGTGTGTGCTGTGTTATTAGTGTGTGCTGTGCTATTAGTGTGTGCTGTGCTATTAGTGTGTGTTGTGCTATTAGTGTGTGCTGTGCTATTAGTGTGTGCTGTGTTATTAGTGTGTGCTGTGTTATAAGTGTGTGCTGTGTTATTACTGTGTGCTGTGTTATTAGTATTTGCTGTGCTATTAGTGTGTGCTGTGTTATTAGTGTGTGCTGTGTTATTAGTGTGTGCTGTGTTATTAGTGTGTGCTGTGTTATTACTGTGTGCTGTGTTATTAGTGTGTGCTGTGTTATTACTGTGTGCTGTGTTATAAGTGTGTGCTGTGCTATTAGTGTGTGCTGTGTTATTAGTGTGTGCTGTGTTATTAGTGTGTGCTGTGCTATTAGTGTGTGCTGTGTTATTAATGTGTGCTGTGTTATTAGTGTGTGCTGTGTTATTCATGTGTGCTGTGTTATTAGTGTGTGCTGTGTTATTAGTGTGTAATGTGTTATTAGTGTGTGAAGTATTATTAATGTGTGCTGTGTTATTAGTGTGTGCTGTACTATTACTGTGTTCTGTGTTATTAGTGTGTGCTGTGTTATTACTGTGTGCTGTGTTATTACTGTGTGCTGTGTTATTAGTGTGTGCTGTGCTATTAGTGTGTGCTGTGTTATTAGTGTTTGCTGTGTTATTAGTGTGTGCTGTGTTATTACTGTGTGCTGTGTTATTAGTATGTGATGTGTTATTAGTGTGTGCTGTGTTATTAGTGTGTGCTGTGTTATTACTGTGTGCTGTGTTATTACTGTGTGATGTGTTATTAGTGTGTGCTGTGTTATTACTGTGTGCTGTGTTATTAGTGTGTGCTGTGTTATTAGTGTGTGTGCTGTGTTATTACTGTGTGATGTGTTATTAGTGTGTGCTGTGTTATTACTGTGTGCTGTGTTATTAGTGTGTGCTGTGTTATTACTGTGTGCTGTTTTATTAGTGTGTGCTGTGCTATTAATGTGTGCTGTGCTATTAGTGTGTGCTGTGTTATTAGTGTGTGCTGTGCTATTAGTGTGTGCTGTGTTATTAGTGTGTGCTGTGTTATTAGTGTGTGCTGTGTTATTACTGTGTGCTGTGTTATTAGTGTGTGCTGTGTTATTACTGTGTGCTGTGTTATTACTGTGTGCTGTGTTATTACTGTGTGATGTGTTATTAGTGTGTGCTGTGTTATTACTGTGTGCTGTGTTATTACTGTGTGCTGTGTTATTAGTGTGTGCTGTGTTATTAGTGTGTGCTGTGTTATTACTGTGTGCTGTGTTATTAGTGTGTGCTGTGTTATTAATGTTATTACTGTGTGATGTGTTATTACTGTGTGCTGTGTTATTAGTGTGTGCTGTGCTATTAGTGTGTGCTGTGTTATTATTGTGTGCTGTGTTATTAGTGTGTGCTGTGTTATTACTGTGTGATATGTTATTACTGTGTGCTGTGTTATTAGTGTGTGCTGTGCTATTAGTGTGTGCTGTGTTATTAGTGTGTGCTGTGTTATTACTGTGTGCTGTGTTATTATTGTGTGCTGTGTTATTACTGTGTGCTGTGTTATTACTGTGTGCTGTGTTATTAGTGTGTGCTGTGTTATTAGTGTGTGCTGTGTTATTACTGTGTGCTGTGTTATTAGTGTGTGCTGTGTTATTAGTGTGTGCTATGTTATTACTGTGTGCTGTGTTATTACTGTGTGCTGTGCTATTAGTGTGTGCTGTGTTATTAGTGTGTGCTGTGTTATTAGTGTGTGCTGTGTTATTAGTGTGTGCTGGTGCTGTACTATTACTGTGTGCTGTGTTATTACTGTGTGCTGTGTTATTACTGTGTGCTGTGTTATTAGTGTGTGCTGTGTTATTAGTGTGTGCTGTGTTATTACTGTGTGCTGTGTTATTAGTGTGTGCTGTGTTATTAGTGTGTGCTATGTTATTACTGTGTGCTGTGTTATTACTGTGTGCTGTGCTATTAGTGTGTGCTGTGTTATTAGTGTGTGCTGTGTTATTAGTGTGTGCTGTGTTATTAGTGTGTGCTGGTGCTGTACTATTACTGTGTGCTGTGTTATTAGTGTGTGCTGTGTTATTACTGTGTGCTGTGTTATTAGTGTGTGCTGTGTTATTACTGTGTGCTGTGTTATTACTGTGTGCTGTGTTATTAGTGTGTGCTGTGCTATTAGTGTGTGCTGTGTTATTAGTGTGTGCTGTGTTATTAGTGTGTGCTGTGTTATTAATGTGTGCTGTGTTATTAGTGTGTGCTGTTATTAGTGTGTGCTGTGTTATAAGTGTGTGCTGTGTTATTAGTGTGTGCTGTGCTATTAGTGTGTGCTGTGTTATTAGTGTGTGCTGTGTTATTAATGTGTGCTGTGTTATTATTGTGTGCTGTTATTAGTGTGTGCTGTGTTATTAGTGTGTGCTGTGTTATTACTGTGTGATGTGTTATTAGTGTGTGCTGTGTTATTAGTGTGTGCTGTGTTATTAGTGTGTGCTGTGTTATTACTGTGTGCTGTGTTATTAGTGTGTGCTGTGTTATTACTGTGTGCTGTGTTATTACTGTGTGATGTGTTATTAGTGTGTGCTGTGTTATTAGTGTGTGCTGTGCTATTAGTGTGTGCTGTGTTATTAGTGTGTGCTGTGTTATTACTGTGTGCTGTGTTATTACTGTGTGCTGTGTTATTAGTGTGTGCTGTGTTATTACTGTGTGCTGTGTTATTAGTGTGTGCTGTGTTATTAGTGTGTGCTGTGCTATTAGTGTGTGCTGTGTTATTAGTGTGTGCTGTGTTATTAGTGTGTGCTGTGCTATTAGTGTGTGCTGTGTTATTAATGTGTGCTGTGTTATTAGTGTGTGCTGTGTTATTAATGTGTGCTGTGTTATTAGTGTGTGCTGTGTTATTAGTGTGTGCTGTGTTATTAGTGTGTGCTGTGTTATTAGTGTGTGCTGTGTTATTACTGTGTGCTGTGTTATTAGTGTGTGCTGTACTATTACTGTGTGCTGTGTTATTAGTGTGTGCTGTGTTATTAGTGTGTGCTGTGTTATTACTGTGTGATGTGTTATTAGTGTGTGCTGTGTTATTAGTGTGTGCTGTGTTATTACTGTGTGATGTGTTATTAGTGTGTGCTGTGTTATTAGTGTGTGCTGTGTTATTAGTGTGTGCTGTGTTATTACTGTGTGATGTGTTATTAGTGTGTGCTGTGTTATTAGTGTGTGCTGTGTTATTAGTGTGTGCTGTGTTATTAGTGTGTGCTGTGTTATTACTGTGTGCTGTGTTATTAGTGTGTGCTGTGTTATTACTGTGTGCTGTGTTATTAGTGTGTGCTGTGCTATTAGTGTGTGCTGTGTTATTAGTGTGTGCTGTGTTATTACTGTGTGCTGGGTTATTAGTTTGTGCTGTGTTATTAGTGTGTGCTGTGCTATTAGTGTGTGCTGTGTTATTAGTGTGTGCTGTGTTATTACTGTGTGCTGTGTTATTAGTGTGTGAGGTGTTATTAGTGTGTGCTGTGTTATTAGTGTGTGCTGTGTTATTACTGTGTGCTGTGCTATTAGTGTGTGCTGTGCTATTAGTGTGTGCTGTGTTGTTACTCTGTTCTGTGTTATTAGTGTGTGCTGTGTTATTACTGTGTGCTGTTATTAGTGTCTGCTGTGTTATTAGTGTGTGCTGTGCTATTAGTGTGTGCTGTGTTATTAGTGTGTGCTGTGTTATTAGTGTGTGCTGTGCTATTAGTGTGTGCTGTGTTATTAATGTGTGCTGTGTTATTAGTGTGTGCTGTGTTATTAATGTGTGCTGTGTTATTAGTGTGTGCTGTGTTATTACTGTGTGCTGTGCTATTAGTGTGTGATGTGCTATTAGTGTGTGCTGTGTTATTACTCTGTTCTGTGTTATTAGTGTGTGCTGTGTTATTACTGTGTGCTGTTATTAGTGTCTGCTGTGTTATTAGTGTGTGCTGTGCTATTAGTGTGTGCTGTGTTATTAATGTGTGCTGTGTTATTAGTGTGTGCTGTGTTATTAGTGTGTGCTGTACTATTACTGTGTGCTGTGTTATTAGTGTGTGCTGTGTTATTACTGTGTGCTGTGTTATTACTGTGTGCTGTGTTATTACTGTGTGCTGTGTTATTACTGTGTGCTGTGTTATTAGTGTGTGCTGTGCTATTAGTGTGTGCTGTGCTATTAGTGTGTGCTGTGTTATTAGTGTGTGCTGTGTTATTAGTGTGTGCTGTGTTATTACTGTGTGCTGTGTTATTAGTGTGTGCTGTGTTATTAGTGTGTGCTGTGTTATTACTGTGTGCTGTGTTATTAGTGTGTGCTGTGTTATTACTGTGTGCTGTGTTATTAGTGTGTGCTGTGTTATTAGTGTGTGCTGTGTTATTAGTGTGTTCTGTGTTATTAGTGTGTGCTGTGTTATTACTGTGTGATGTGTTATTAGTGTGTGCTGTGTTATTACTGTGTGCTGTGCTATTAGTGTGTGCTATGTTATTACTGTGTGCTGTGTTATTACTGTGTGCTGTGTTATTAGTGTGTGCTGTGTTATTACTGTGTGCTGTGTTATTAGTGTGTGCTGTGTTATTACTGTGTGCTGTGTTATTAGTGTGTGCTGTGTTATTACTGTGTGATATGTTATTAGTGTGTGCTGTGTTATTAGTGTGTGCTGTGTTATTAGTGTGTGCTGTGTTATTAGTGTGTGCTGTGTTATTACTGTGTGCTGTGTTATTACTGTGTGATGTGTTATTAGTGTGTGCTGTGCTATTAGTGTGTGCTGTGTTATTACTGTGTGATGTGTTATTAGTGTGTGCTGTGTTATTACTGTGTGATGTGTTATTAGTGTGTGCTGTGCTATTAGTGTGTACTGTGCTATTAGTGTGTGCTGTGTTATTACTGTGTGATGTGTTATTAGTGTGTGCTGTGTTATTAGTGTGTTCTGTGTTATTACTGTGTGATGTGTTATTAGTGTGTGATGTGTTATTAGTGTGTGCTGTGTTATTACTGTGAGCTGTGTTATTAGTGTGTGCTGTGTTATTACTGTGTAATGTGTTATTACTGTGTGCTGTGTTATTAGTTTGTGCTGTGTTATTAGTGTGTGCTGTGCTATTAGTGTGTGCTGTGTTATTACTGTGTGCTATGTTATTAGTGTGTGCTGTGTTATTAGTGTGTGAGGTGTTATTAGTGTGTGCTGTGTTATTAGTGTGTGCTATGTTATTACTGTGTGCTGTGCTATTAGTGTGTGCTGTGCTATTAGTGTGTGCTGTGTTATTACTCTGTTCTGTGTTATTAGTGTGTGCTGTGTTATTACTGTGTGCTGTTATTAGTGTCTGCTGTGTTATTAGTGTGTGCTGTGTTATTAGTGTGTGAGGTGTTATTAGTGTGTGCTGTGTTATTAGTGTGTGCTATGTTATTACTGTGTGCTGTGCTATTAGTGTGTGCTGTGCTATTAGTGTGTGCTGTGTTATTACTCTGTTCTGTGTTATTAGTGTGTGCTGTGTTATTACTGTGTGCTGTTATTAGTGTCTGCTGTGTTATTAGTGTGTGCTGTGCTATTAGTGTGTGCTGTGTTATTAGTGTGTGCTGTGTTATTAGTGTGTGCTGTGCTATTAGTGTGTGCTGTGTTATGAATGTGTGCTGTGTTATTAGTGTGTGCTGTGTTATTAATGTGTGCTGTGTTATTGGTGTGTGCTGTGTTATTAGTGTGTGCTGTGTTATTAGTGTGTGATGTATTATTAGTGTGTGCTGTGTTATTAGTGTGTGCTGTACTATTACTGTGTGCTGTGTTATTACTGTGTGCTGTGTTATTACTGTGTGCTGTGTTATTAGTGTGTGCTGTGCTATTAGTGTGTGCTGTGCTATTAGTGTGTGCTGTGTTTTTAGTGTGTGCTGTGTTATTAGTGTGTGCTGTGTTATTAGTGTGTGCCGTGCTATTAGTGTGTGCTGTGCTATTAGTGTGTGCTGTGTTATTAGTGTGTGCTGTGTTATTAGTGTGTGCTGTGTTATTACTGTGTGCTGTGTTATTAGTGTGTGCTGTGTTATTACTGTGTGCTGTGTTATTAGTGTGTGCTGTGTTATTACTGTGTGCTGTGTTATTAGTGTGTGCTGTGTTATTAGTGTGTGCTGTGTTATTACTGTGTGCTGTGTTATTACTGTGTGCTGTGTTATTAGTGTGTGCTGTACTATTACTGTGTGCTGTGTTATTAGTGTGTGCTGTGTTATTACGGTGTGCTGTGTTATTAGTGTGTGCTGTGTTATTACTGGGTGCTGTGTTATTACTGTGTGCTGTGTTATTAGTGTGTGCTGTGCTATTAGTGTGTGCTGTGTTATTAGTGTGTGCTTTGTTATTAGTGTGTGCTGTGCTATTAGTGTGTGCTGTGTTATTAGTGTGTGCTGTGTTATTAGTGTGTGCTGTGCTATTAGTGTGTGCTGTGTTATTAGTGTGTGCTGTGCTATTAGTGTGTGCTGTGTTATTAGTGTGTGCTGTGTTATTAGTGTGTGCTGTGTTATTAGTGTGTGCTGTGCTATTAGTGTGTGCTGTGTTATTAGTGTGTGCTGTGTTATTAGTGTGTGCTTTGTTATTAGTGTTTGCTGTGCTATTAGTGTGTGCTGTGTTATTAGTGTGTGATGTGTTATTAGTGTGTGCTGTGTTATTAGTGTGTGCTGTGTTATTAGTGTGTGCTGTGTTATTACTGTGTGCTGTGTTATTAATGTGTGCTGTGTTATTAGTGTGTGCTGTGTTATTAGTGTGTGCTGTGTTATTACTGTGTGCTGTGTTATTAGTGTGTGCTGTGTTATTAGTGTGTGCTGTGTTATTACTGTGTGCTGTGTTATTAGTGTGTGCTGTGTTATTAGTGTGTGCTGTGTTATTACTGTGTGCTGTGTTATTAGTGTGTGCTGTGTTATTACTGTGTGATGTGTTATTAGTGTGTGCTGTGTTATTACTGTGTGCTGTGTTATTACTGTGTGCTGTGTTATTAGTGTGTGCTGTGTTATTACTGTGTGCTGTGTTATTAGTGTGTGCTGTGTTATTACTGTGTGCTGTGTTATTAGTGTGTGCTGTGTTATTAGTGTGTGCTGTGTTATTACTGTGTGATATGGTATTAGTGTGTGCTGTGTTATTAGTGTGTGCTGTGTTATTAGTGTGTGCTGTGTTATTAGTGTGTGCTGTGTTATTAGTGTGTGCTGTGTTATTACTGTGTGCTGTGTTATTACTGTGTGATGTGTTATTAGTGTGTGCTGTGCTATTAGTGTGTGCTGTGTTATTACTGTGTGATGTGTTATTAGTGTGTGCTGTGTTATTAGTGTGTGCTGTGTTATTACTGTGTGATGTGTTATTAGTGTGTGCTGTGCTATTAGTGTGTGCTGTGCTATTAGTGTGTGCTGTGTTATTACTGTGTGATGTGTTATTAGTGTGTGCTGTGTTATTAGTGTGTGCTGTGTTATTACTGTGTGATGTGTTATTAGTGTGTGATGTGTTATTAGTGTGTGCTGTGTTATTACTGTGTGCTGTGTTATTAGTGTGTGCTGTGTTATTAGTGTGTGATGTGTTATTAGTGTGTGCTGTGTTATTAGTGTGTGCTGTGTTATTAGTGTGTGCTGTGCTATTAGTGTGTGCTGTGTTATTAGTGTGTGCTGTGTTATTACTGTGTGCTGTGTTATTACTGTGTGATGTGTTATTAGTGTGTGCTGTGTTATTAGTGTGTGCTGTGTTATTACTGTGTGCTGTGTTATTAGTGTATGCTGTGTTATTAGTGTGTGCTGTGTTATTAGTGTGTGCTTTGTTATTACTGTGTGATATGTTATTAGTGTGTGCTGTGTTATTACTGTGTGCTGTGTAACAGTTTAAATGGACTTCAAAGCCAACAGTTTTCTTTCATGATTCTGTCAACTTTCCAATTTATGGAGGGGGCGGAGCCAGTAGCGACTAAGATGGTCGCATAAATTCCGGGCTCCGTTTAAGCCAACAGCAACTTGCGGCATATATGCCATCAGAATTGGGCTTTATATCTAAAGATCTGCTCAGGAATCAGGGCTCAAAATGTGCCACCTACAGTGAGTGACAATTCAGACGCCGGAGCTCTTTAAGGAAACTTTGCAGCCAGAAAGTGCTCAGTGGCGTATAACTATAATGGCGGCATAACGGAGGAACGTTCCTGACACAGAGGCAGCACTTCAGGTATCGCACTCAGCATAACAGCGCCCAACACACCGGAAAACCAGCCGTTCTGAAAGAGAACATATTTACGATCGGTTGCTTTGGATGTAATGGAAAGCAACACTGAGGACACCGGCCATACTCAGGTAAACGGCGGAATATAACACTTCACGCTGGTGCTGTTATATAGTAAACAGGGGAGTTTAAAAGAAATAATTTCAAGTGACCGCATTCAGAAGAGTTATGTTCTAACTAACTAATAGGAACTTTGAGGCCATAAATTTGAAGGTAGAAAAGACAGGACTATAACATTTGCTTCTGAAGGCCCTACAGAGTGATACAAACATACGCTCATCCCACAAGCATATAATTTACAGGCCTCACACTATATTACTGCGTACTGAAGCTAAACGGGCTGCTCAACCACGTGGGGGAAAGTTCTGATCACAATAGCTGAACAAAACTCTCTTACGGCTAGATTTGGAGTTTGGCGGTAGCCGTGAAAACCAGCGTTAGAGGCTCCTAACGCTGGTTTTAGGCTACCGCCGGTATTTGGAGTCCTTCAAAAAAGGGTCTAACGCTCACTTTTCAGCCGCGACTTTTCCATACTGCAGATCCCCTTACGTCAATTGCGTATCCTATCTTTTCAATGGGATCTTTCTAACTCCGGTATTTAGAGTCGTGTCTGAAGTGAGCGTTAGAAATCTAACGACCAAACTCCAGCCGCAGAAAAAAGTCAGTAGTTAAGAGCTTTCTGGGCTAACGCCGGTTCATAAAGCTCTTAACTACTGTGCCCTAAAGTACACTAACACCCATAAACTACCTATGTACCCCTAAACCGAGGCCCCCCCACATCGCCGACACTCGATTAAATTTTTTTAACCCCTAATCTGCCGACCGCCACCTACGTTATCCTTATGTACCCCTAATCTGCTGCCCCTAACACCGCCGACCCCTATATTATATTTATTAACCCCTAATCTGCCCCCCACAACGTCGCCGCCAGCTACCTACACTTATTAACCCCTAATCTGCCGTCTGCACGCCGCCGCCAGCTACATTATAGCTATGTACCCCTAATCTGCTGCCCCTAACACCGCCGACCCCTATATTATATTTATTAACCCCTAATCTGCCCCCCACAATGTCGCCTCCACCTGCCTACACTTATTAACCCCTAATCTGCCGACCGGACCGCACCGCTATTATAATAAAGTTATTAACCCCTAATCCGCCTCACTAACCCTATAATAAATAGTATTAACCCCTAATCTGCCCTCCCTAACATCGCCGACACCTAACTATAAACATTAACCCCTAATCTGACCGGAGCTCACCGCTATTCTAATAAATGTATTAACCCCTAAAGCTAAGTCTAACCCTAACACTAACACCCCCCTAAGTTAAATATAATTTAAATCTAACTAAATTAATTAACTCTTATTAAATCAATTATTCCTATTTAAAGCTAAATACTTACCTGTAAAATAAATCCTAATATAGCTACAATATAAATTATAATTATATTGTAGCTATTTTAGGATTAATATTTATTTTACAGGCAACTTTGTATTTATTTTAATCAGGTACAATAGCTATTAAATAGTTAAGAACTATTTAATAGCTAAAATAGTTAAAATAATTACAAATTTACCTGTAAAATAAATCCTAACCTAAGTTACAATTAAACCTAACACTACACTATCAATAAATAAATTAAATTAAATACCTACAATTACCTACAATTAAACCTAACACTACACTATCAATAAATAAATTAAATACAATTCCTACAAATAAATACAATGAAATAAACTAACTAAAGTACAAAAAATAAAAAAGAACTAAGTTACAAAAAATAAAAAAATATTTACAAACATTAGAAATATATTACAACAATTTTAAACTAATTACACCTACTCTAAGCCCCCTAATAAAATAACAAAGCCCCCCAAAATAAAAAAATGCCCTACCCTATTCTAAATTACTAAAGTTCAAAGCTCTTTTACCTTACCAGCCCTGAACAGGGCCCTTTGCGGGGCATGCCCCAAGAAGTTCAGCTCTTTTGCCTGTAAAAAAAAACATACAATACCCCCCCCCCCCAACATTACAACCCACCACCCACATACCCCTAATCTAACCCAAACCCCCCTTAAATAAACCTAACACTAAGCCCCTGAAGATCTCCCTACCTTGAGTCGTCTTCACCCAGCCGAGCCAAATTCTTCATCCAAGCGGAGCAAGAAGAGGTCCTCCATCCGGTAGAAGTCTTCATCCAAGCGGGGCAGAAGAGGTCTTCCATCCGATTGAAGTCTTCATCCAAGCGGCATCTTCTATCGTCATCCATCCGGAGCGGAGCGGCAGCATCCTGAAGACCTCCGACGCGGAACATCCATCCTGGCCGACGACTGAACGACGAATGACGGTTCCTTTAAATGACGTCATCCAAGATGGCGTCCCTCGAATTCCGATTGGCTGATAGGATTCTATCAGCCAATCGGAATTAAGGTAGGAATATTCTGATTGGCTGATGGAATCAGCCAATCAGAATCAAGTTCAATCCGATTGGCTGATCCAATCAGCCAATCAGATTGAGCTCGCATTCTATTGGCTGTTCCGATCAGCCAATTAGTGTATAAGTAATCTTTGTTCTTAATTCACGTTTTTTGAAGATCAACCTATTTTTTGACCATTAATATCTTTTGTACACTAATTTTTGCACACAACTTTTTTGATACACATTCTTTACATTGGCTTATTGCTGTCACAATATTTTTTACTTGACAATGGGTATGTGGTAAACACACAGTTAAAGGTCTTACTCAGAGCCTTACACATTAGTCACTATTGGCAATATTTAGTATTGCATAGAATCGAGAACATTATTGGTTAGATAATATTATATAACTGACTAATATATTTCACCTATTATGTGTATGTGGTAAACACAAAGTTGAATTTTTGTTGTGAGCCTTACACTTAATTTGGAATTTTTTAGGAATATTTTTTAAGAGCATTGTTTGCACAATTTAAAATGCCATATCTGCTATTTAACTATTTGTTTTAACTATTCATTTAGCTATTATTGCTGTACAAATTTGTGTATGTGTATATGGTAAACACAAAGTTGAATTTCTGTTGTGAGCCTTATACTAAATTTGGAATTTTTTATGAATATTTTTAAGAGCAATGTTTGCACAATTTTAAATGCTATATCCGTTACATAACTATTTGTTTTAACTATTCATTTAGCTATTATTGTTGTATAAATTTGATTGTTTATACATGGATCCATGTTTTTAACTTATTTGTGTACTCAATAAATTGTTTATTGTAATCGTTTGACAATATTGCATTAGGTCCAGACCCAGCCTTCGTATAGTTGGCGCTTTGGTATACCTTATTAGTTTCATCTTTCCATTTTGACAACTAGGTGTCAAATTATCAAAGCCAGAGGTCTTATTTAGTAGGCGCTAGGTGTACTCCACTATCAATATTTTCTTTTCCTAGTAACACTCAGCTGCCAGCTATATAAATACTGTAAATATAATGGATTCATTCAAACATTTAAGACAAGCAATTGACATTAATATTAACACCACAGGGAAAGAGTCAGACTCAAGTCCAGATGAGGAGGACACTGTAGATATACAGCTGATCTTTAGAGAACTTGAAAGACTGTTGATTTCAGAGGTAAAATATAAAGCAGAGATATCCTTCCTAAAGAAATGCTTAGAGTTAGAGATTATACCTAAGGGATTACTGATACATAAAGAATGTGCATTCCCCCTTTCAGAAACCATAGCTAACAAATGGAAGAAGGTCCTAATAGACACTTCAAGAAATTTGATAAAACTCATCATTGAGTATAGGGAGATTCTAACAGCAAACATAGATCTTGAAATAAAAGATGATGAGGTGATAATTTTGAATTTGGAAAATTCAGGACCAGAATCCAAAGACATAACAGAGAGGAAAGAGAATCTTGTTAAAAAAGTAAGCAAAATAAGGGATGATATTATACAAAAGAAAACTAAAAAACTAATGAGGGAACTAGATAATAAAGAGGAATTAGACAAGAAAGAAGGAGATGATGACAGAGGCTCTATAAAAGAGGGAGGAACTGACATAGAAAATACACATGTGGAAGTCACCACTGATGAATCTGGAATATGGACGACGATGACACATAAAAATAAAAACAATAACAAAATTAAGACCAAAAGAGAATATAAAAGCCCAGTAAGGATAGAACCACACTATTATCATAGAAGAGACTATAATATACCCTATAGACAGAATCATCATATAGGAAGACAACACAGACAATATGACTCATACTACGAACCAAACACTAGACAATATGGTAATAGGCAGGGTGACTATACTGACAATAGACAATATAATAATCAAAGATGGGATAGAAGACAGTTTAATAATCTAAGAAACAGAAGAGATTATCCCACAAACTCATATAGAGAGCGAAGACATTTTGAATATGAGCAAAGAGAGAGGTATGAACCACACAGATATGGGGAAAGCTATCATCATCACCAAGAAGATAGACATTTTGATAAACCAATGAATTATTATAAAGGCTATGATAATCATTTTGAGAATAAGACCACACATGATACTCCTAGATGGGAGAAAAGATATCCAAAACCTAGAGAGGAAGAGGACAACAGGAAACAAAAAGAAATCAAAAGGAATGAAGAAAGACAACATATAAAGAAAACCGAATTGAGGACAGAACCATCGACCTGAACTAAAACATATACTACAAAATCACCTTCTTCTTCTTTTTTAGAGGTAGATCGATACCTACACAAAGGAAAAGAGCAAAATCAGTCAACAACAAGAGTAAAAACAAGACCCATAGAGGGAGAAGAGGAGGAGCAAAAATAAAGAAGAACAACGATATAAAGTCAGCCTATAAAGATCTGGGAACCAATGGAGGAACAATTTCTGATGACAAGGAAAAAGACACCAATGGAGGAACAATTTCTGATGACAAGGAAAAAGACACCAATGGAGGAACAATTTCTGATGACAAGGAAAAAGACACCAATGGAGGAACAATTTCTGATGACAAAGAAAAAAACACTGAAGGAGGAATATTTAATCTAAGTTCATATGAATTGAATGAAGATGAAAAATCTGTTCTTAAATTTGGTTTATCTTTTGCTCCATCAAGAAGCCTTGATAAGTTCACTACTTTCGTAAGTACGAAAGAATTTATCAGAAGACTAACTCTTAAGATATTCTTTTTAAGACCCCCAACAGAAAGAATGGGATATGGGTTTAATGAAGCTGAAAACCTAAAGGTAGATGATAATTACAAGCACACAGAGCTAAGGCTGAAATCAACTTTTTATCCTACAACTCACAAAGGGACGGCAATCGAGACATTTGAAACAGTAGTGTGCAGAGAAATACGTGATATAAGCTCTAAAAAACTGAAGAATAAGAAACAGAATCTATCAGAGAAACAGTTGGAAACCATTAAGAATTTGGAACAAAACCAGAACCTCACTATAAAATCTGCCGATAACGGAGGAGGAATCGTAGTCATGAATAGAGATGACTATGAAGCAGAGAACAGACGTATCCTAAGTGACAACAACACCTATTATAAATTATCAAAAAATCCAGTGGACACATTTAAAGAAGAACTGGTAACACTGCTGAAGAGGGCCAAGGAAGAAGGAATATTGAATGACAAAGAATACAACTATTTGAATGTACATCATCCAATAACTCCAGTGTTATATCACCTTCCAAAGATCCATAAATCCCTCCAAAATCCGCCAGGAAGGCCAATAATTTCCGGGATAGGTTCATTAAGTAGCAACCTATCGGAATATGTGGATAAACATCTGCAAAAACACGTGAGGCAACTCCCCTCCTTCTTGAGAGATTCGACTCAGATACTTAATCTCCTGGAAGAGCTGACATGGGAAAAGGATTATATCCTGGCGACTTGTGACGTGACAGCATTGTACACGAGCATCCCGCATGAAGAGGGACTGGAAGCAGTGAAATTCTACCTCGAAAAAGATCCGGAAATTCCATCTGAACAGATTGAATTCATTTTGGATAGTATTCATTATATTCTAAATCACAACTACTTCTGCCATGATGGCAAATTCTACCGACAAATTTGTGGGACGGCGATGGGGACCAGGTTCGCGCCGAGCTACGCCAATCTGTATATGGGCAAATGGGAGGAAATATTTTGGGACTCCTGCCCAGCCGGCGCGGACCTGGTCCTCTATCGTCGATACATAGATGATATAATCATAGTTTGGAAAGGGTCACAGGCAGACTTGGAATACACCTTTGAAGTGATGAATAAGAATACGGCCAATCTAAAATTCACATATGAATGGAGTCACACGACTCTCACATTCTTGGATCTGAACATAGAAGTGAAAGGAGGGAAATTAGAAACATCCACCCATTTTAAAAAGGTGGACAGTAACAATTATGTCCACAAAACAAGCTGCCATCACAATACATGGAAGAATAATATTCCAAAAGGACAGCTTTTACGTATGAGAAAAAATTGTTCTGATCCATCAAAATGGGAAGAACAGGCGCAAATAATAAAACAAAAATTTGTGGAGAGGGGTTATGAAGAAGAGATGTTGGACCAAAGAATTGATGAGGTAAGACAGATAGAAAGAAGAACACTCACCAACTATAAGGAGAGGAATAAGGGGAACAAAGACGAAGAAACTCTTAACATCCCTTTAATTACAGAGTATAGTGCAAACAGTAAGATCATAGAAAAGATCTTCCGGAAACACTGGGCACTACTTAAAGACGATGACATACTGGGAGAAAAATTATCTCAGGTACCAAAGTTTGTATATCGAAAAACAAACAACTTAAAGAAAAAACTGGCACCAAGCATACAGAAGAAAAATCCTCCAGGAATACAAGACGTCTTTGGGAAAAAGGTTAAGGGCTTCTTCCCCTGTCACACTTGCAAAGCATGCAAATGTGGAGTAAAAACGGATGAATTTCACTCCAACAATACCAGAGAAAAATACAAAATTGGAAACCTGATCCGTTGCCAAGATAAGGGAGTGGTCTATTTACTCCAATGTCCATGTGGCCTCCAATACATAGGACAGACATCCAGGCCATTGCGAGATAGGATACGTGAGCATATCCTGCAAATTGAAAAACGCAATATGGATACCCCACTGTATAAACATTTCTCTATGAAACATCAAGGGAATATTAATACACTTAAATATATGGGTATTCAAAAAGTAACTAAGAACTGGAGAGGAGGCAATTACGAAAAGAAGTTACTAACGGCAGAATCCAAATGGATATTTTATTTAGACTGCTTATATCCCAGAGGGTTAAACAACAAAGAGGATCTATCTCACCTTTTAAACCTTAACTAAACTAACTATAATGAGATATAAAGGAAAAATCTCAAAAGCAACCCAGAGAAACTATGGGAATATGTTTAATTTTACTAATCCCATGAGAAGTGCCTCTTTTGGCGAAGAACAGTATAATACTGTGTTTGCTTTTATGAATACACGGGTTGTGAAACATGATAGCAAGTATCATAATCAACGATCTTCTAAAAAAACTAAATTCCCCTAACTGTGTATGAATACCTCCTGCTATATCCACCTCTCTCTGCATATATGACAAATTTTAAACGTATACCCATATATGGGCATCTTCTGGTTGCATTATGGCTCTATTCCTAATACTCTAGCACTGCTAGCTACATACCCCTCTATAAACTTTGTGATTTAGATAGATTTTCACAAGGTTAGTACCTAAAACATATTTGATGTTTATATTTAAAGAAGACAGCAATTCAATCATTCATATATATAAACTCAGACATAATACTCTGGATATATAGTACATAAACAGGAACAAATATAATTATAAATTATAATTTAAAAAGAAAAAGGTTTTGGGTGAACTAGGTTAACCCACAGATGCTTTACACTTGTCACTAGGGTACGCTATATGCCACACACCAATGAGTTTGTAATGATAGGTGTCTATTCTAAATTTGAAAAAAAGATTTGAGGATAGTTTATCTGATAGTTTTTCTATGATTATATAACGCATTAATCAGGGCTAATATCTCTCCAGATAAGACACTACTAGTATAGAGGTCACTTTCCCACTCGATTGGATATTTATGTTAAACAAATAAAGGTTGTTTAATATTTCTACACCACCATCTGGTTCCCATACGTTTCTGTTCCACTTAAAACCTATTGAGGTTTCACCTTGTTTGTATAAAAAACAAAAAAACAAAAAAAACATTTCTCTTTATTCTGGATAATAATTCACACCTCAGCACAGACATAGCACTATAGCAAAATCCAGTATATAGAAGACAACAATATAACACCATTAGGAATATTGTAATGGATATATAATCAGCATAGATTGTGTAATAAGTAAAAGATGAAACTAGCAAGTCCGTCCTTTATATAGAATATGTCTTGTTTCCGCTTTTTATTCTCTTAGATTAGCAAGCATATGTAAAAATTGGCATCTAGAAATGACATCTAAAAATGACACCTTAACATATACGCTAAAATGGCTTTATTATGACAGATAAGGGAATGTTTTAACAACATTCCAACTACTATCCAATGAAATTGAGCCTATTATACACACCCCTGCCCCATCCAATAGAAACCAAGCCCCTACTGAGATTATACCCAATAGAAACAGCTGAAAAACGGCTTGGAGATGACAGTAAACTCTCTTTCTGATCAGATCATGATGAGAAATAGGGCTAATACAGAAATGTCTACAGCCACACTGCCTTGAATGCACCTGATCCCGTCTGATCTTCGAAGTTAAGCAGGGCCAGGCCTGGTCAGTACCTGGATGAAAGACCGCCTGGGAACACCAGGTGCGGTAGGAATTTTTTTTAAATAATAGGTATGAAGTCATAACTAAAAAGGCTGGGTTTGTATATATATTTTTCCAAATCTGGAACACTGTATTCTAACATAGGAATTTTTGTATTTTCTCTGAATAAAAATGATCAGATGCAGATAGAGCTTGACAAAATAAGGATACCAATTAAATGTATTATAATGGATTTTTTAATCACACATTTTTAAACTATAAACTGTATATTTTAAACACACATTTAAGGTCAGTAAAACAGGAAGTGCTTAACAAACACTTCCTGTTCCACAATTTTATGGCCAGCAATCAGTCTGGTATAAAAAGACCACTACTAACACCATAAAACCAGTCTTGATAAAGGTCTCTTTGTGACCGAAACGCGTCGACTGGTAAGCACAATTTCATTTTCTATTGATCTAAAAACAATCTACACCATCATATCTTTCTTTTACAGAAGGATCATCCAGGGATTATAACAAAATATTTGCCAAGAAGATAGAATTTTGGGTTGGAAAACGGCTAGCAAGTACTGACACTGCTATTCAGTATAAAACACTTGGAAAATCACCATAACTATTGCTGTTAGGATTCACAACACTTTAAGGATTATTGTTTTTTCTTAAAGAGACACACTACATATTATAATTTATTGTTGGATTATTTTTTCTATTAAGTTTTCACTGTTGGACTATTTTTTGGACTATTATTTACATTTATATAAGTTACTATTGGAACACACCACAATGTTTTTGTAAATTTTTGGTTTTTCATTTTTCACAATCTTTGTTCTTAATTCACGTTTTTTGAAGATCAACCTATTTTTTGACCATTAATATCTTTTGTACACTAATTTTTGCACACTTTTTTGATACACATTCTTTACATTGGCTTATTGCTGTCACAATATTTTTTACTTGACAATGCGTATGTGGTAAACACACAGTTAAAGGTCTTACTCAGAGCCTTACACATTAGTCACTATTGGCAATATTTAGTATTGCATAGAATCGAGAACATTATTGGTTAGATAATATTATATAACTGACTAATATATTTCACCTATTATGTGTATGTGGTAAACACAAAGTTGAATTTTTGTTGTGAGCCTTACACTTAATTTGGAATTTTTTAGGAATATTTTTTAAGAGCATTGTTTGCACAATTTTAAATGCCATATCTGCTATTTAACTATTTGTTTTAACTATTCATTTAGCTATTATTGCTGTACAAATTTGTGTATGTGTATATGGTAAACACAAAGTTGAATTTCTGTTGTGAGCCTTATACTAAATTTGGAATTTTTTATGAATATTTTTAAGAGCAATGTTTGCACAATTTTAAATGCTATATCCGTTACATAACTATTTGTTTTAACTATTCATTTAGCTATTATTGTTGTATAAATTTGATTGTTTATACATGGATCCATGTTTTTAACTTATTTGTGTACTCAATAAATTGTTTATTGTAATCGTTTGACAATATTGCATTAGGTCCAGACCCAGCCTTCGTATAGTTGGCGCTTTGGTATACCTTATTAGTTTCATCTTTCCATTTTGACAACTAGGTGTCAAATTATCAAAGCCAGAGGTCTTATTTAGTAGGCGCTAGGTGTACTCCACTATCAATATTTTCTTTTCCTAGTAACACTCAGCTGCCAGCTATATAAATACTGTAAATATAATGGATTCATTCAAACATTTAAGACAAGCAATTGACATTAATATTAACACCACAGGGAAAGAGTCAGACTCAAGTCCAGATGAGGAGGACACTGTAGATATACAGCTGATCTTTAGAGAACTTGAAAGACTGTTGATTTCAGAGGTAAAATATAAAGCAGAGATATCCTTCCTAAAGAAATGCTTAGAGTTAGAGATTATACCTAAGGGATTACTGATACATAAAGAATGTGCATTCCCCCTTTCAGAAACCATAGCTAACAAATGGAAGAAGGTCCTAATAGACACTTCAAGAAATTTGATAAAACTCATCATTGAGTATAGGGAGATTCTAACAGCAAACATAGATCTTGAAATAAAAGATGATGAGGTGATAATTTTGAATTTGGAAAATTCAGGACCAGAATCCAAAGACATAACAGAGAGGAAAGAGAATCTTGTTAAAAAAGTAAGCAAAATAAGGGATGATATTATACAAAAGAAAACTAAAAAACTAATGAGGGAACTAGATAATAAAGAGGAATTAGACAAGAAAGAAGGAGATGATGACAGAGGCTCTATAAAAGAGGGAGGAACTGACATAGAAAATACACATGTGGAAGTCACCACTGATGAATCTGGAATATGGACGACGATGACACATAAAAATAAAAAAAAATGGCGCTTTGGTATACCTTATTAGTTTCATCTTTCCATTTTGACAACTAGGTGTCAAATTATCAAAGCCAGAGGTCTTTTTTAGTAGGCGCTAGGTGTACTCCACTATCATTAAAGCACGTTATTCCAAACAATTTAGGAATGTTAGGTGATTTATGCCCTTTATGGATTAAAACCAGACTCTGCATCAACTATGTAATTTTCCTTGGGAGTTTTGCCATGGATGCCCCTCCGGCATGCCACAGTCCAGGTGTTAGTCCCCTTGAAACAACTTTTCCATCACTATTGTGGCCAGAAAGAGTCCCTGTGGGTTTTAAAATTCGCCTGCCTATTGAAGTCTATGGCGGTTCGCCCGGTTCGCCGAAATTTTTAGGTTTGCAACATCACTATTCAGAGGCACCGTGATACAATTTTATGCAGATCTATCGCAAAGAACCTTGCAGAAGCGTAAGGAATTTTCCCACTGACACAACTTCTGCGTAATAAGCGAATACCGTACAGGTGGGGTTTTCCCATGCATCTCATAGTCATTCATGAAGACAGGAGAGTGATATGTGTTGATATTTCAGAAGCCCCAAAGTTCTGTGAAGTCTTGCATCTGGATCCACCGGACCTCAATAACCCACCCTCTTCAGGACCTTCAAGCAACAATCAGCAGCGGATGCAAAATAACTGGTCCCTTACTCCAGCTAAACCACAAAGGCGTCCTGCAGCCGCAAGGACATTAGAAGTTGGTACTTGAACATTTATGGAACTCAATCCGCCCCATTATTAACAGATCTTTTGAACTTACAATCATCAATAATGAATCTACCTCACATCAGTCTCCTAATATGAGAGGCTGAAAGATATCTGCATACAGACTGTAACACCTGTCATGATCTTCGGACTCGTGAGTATGATTGTATTTTCTGTGTCTAAATGCCTCTGAATAGGATAAAGCCAGAGACTTTATGTGGAACTTAACAGTAGACGGAATTATTCTGTTGAACTTTAAGATCACTTTAAATATTTTAGATATGTTAAAAGTTTGATATTAATGTTGGTACTATACCCTACTTTTTGATATGTTTTTTTTTTTTTAGGTGCTACATGTTGACAAGGCCTCTATGACTTTTAATACTGACTTACATTTATTTCCCCCAATTAATAATTCTTTGTTACTTACATTGGTGTAAAGGTAGCTATTCTGCCTGCGCTAATGGTTTATATGTTATACTTTAGACTATCTATCTATTATTGTTTTTATAGTTATTTTTGTTATGTTACTAGATACAGGTTGACCGTACGGATGAGTGATGCAATATTGTCCCAGTACTTGAAATGTGCATATACTGTATGTGTAAGGCCCAACATAGGAGTAAATCTCTCTAAAAAAAATTTTTTAATGGCCACCAAACAAACATCAGTTCCACTCACTATTTTGACTCAGAATGTTAAAGGATTTCTCTCTCCTTGTAAAAGATCAAAGGCACTGTCGGATTTATATAAGAAAAAAGCTGACATTTTGTTTTTACAGGAGACACACTTCAAAAAATCACAAATTCCCAAATATTTTGGTAAACACTACACACAACATTTCCACAATACTGCACCGACCAAACACTGTGGGGTTAGTATCTTAATCCGCAAACATATCCCTTTTACTGTTTTACAGTCAGCTAAAGATGGTGAAGGTAGATTTCTGGGAATAGCAGGTTTAATGTATGGCAGACCGATCACATTAATTAATATCTATGCCCCTAACATTCGACATATGCCTTTTTTTAAAGCAATGTTCCGAAAATTACTGGATATTGCTAAAGGTCCAATTTTTCTTGGAGGTGATTTTAACTTCCCTTTCCAGCCTTCAATAGACACCACCAACCACCAGCCTAGAATACCAAAACGCACTTTTACATATTTATGGAAAGCATTGAGGGATTATAATTTGTATGACATTTGGCGCTTTTCACATCCTTCAACAAAGGATTATACCTTCTACTCTCATCCTTCGCAGTTTTACAGCAGAATAGATTATCTACTTACAAATCAAACTGGTCTCTCCTTAATAACTAACTCCACAATCACTCCCACATCCTGGTCTGATCACTCGGCAGTTACAGTACAGATTACTTGGCCTAACACCCCTACCAGTCCTTTCCTAGACGACTCATTACTGACCCATCAAACCTTCATAGATCACCTCTCTAAGGTTATGGAAGAATACTTCCAGATTAATAATAACTCAGTAAAAGATCCATTTGTGGTCTGGGAAGCTCATAAATGCACTCTTAGAGGGGAATTCATAAAATATAAGGCACATCTCCAAAAAACCTCTAGACAACTCTACACAACACTGACCACTAGACTGGCGCAATTAGACTACTCACACAAGAAAGATCCCAAAAACACTTCTGTCCTATGTGAAATAGGTAGTGTCAGAGAACAATTAGAAACATTTCTTGCCCTAGAACATCAGAAAATAGCAATGAAACTAAAACAAAAATTTTATCATGAAAGTAATAAAGCAGGGAAAATGCTGGCTAGGAATCTTAGAAGAATTAGATTAAAATAGTTTATTCATGAATTAAAATCCTCTCAAAACACTACCGTCAACACAACCCCGGACATTCTAGACCAGTTTCATAAATATTACTCTACTCTTTATAATCTGCAGGACATGACCTCAGATTCTGGCATACCCTCTAAAGATCCCATTCAAACTTACTTAGCTTCATGTAATCTCCCTTCAATTTCCACAGATCAACGGGAATCGTTAGACTCACCAATAGCTACAAATGAAATTCTGGCAGCTATAAAAGAACTGTCACCGGGTAAAAGTCCAGGTCCAGATGGATTTTCCGCCAAATACTACCAGATATTCGCCCCAATCCTCATCCCTTCTTTACACAAACTATACAATAGTATGTCATCTGCTAATCCTCCCCCACCTTCAATGTTGGCAGCTTATATTGTGGTATTGCCAAAGCCGGGCAAAACTCCTGATACACCAGCAAATTTTCGTCCCATTTCACTATTAAATATCGATACCAAGATATATGCCAAGATAATAGCAAATAGACTGACTAAATTACTTCCCCAGCTAATCCATTATAATCAAGTCGGTTTTACCCCATATCGTGAAGCTAGGGACAATACTGTCAAAATACAAACACTGATTGATTATGCATCGAAAGCAAAAATCCCCGCAATTTTTGCGTCCTTAGACGCGGAGAAAGCTTTTGATCGTCTAAATTGGTCCTTTCTTAAGCAAATCCTGATCAAATTCGGTTTCCCCAACTTATTTATATCTAAGATAATGTTCCTGTATAGCACCCCAAAAGCAAAAATTAGGCTAAATGACTCCACATCTCCAACCTTTACTATACACAATGGCACACGGCAAGGATGCCCGCTATCCCCATTACTGTTTGCCTTGGCGATGGAGGCCCTGGCAGCTAGAATAAGGAATAATAAGAGTATTAATGGCATAACTGTCCATGAGAGAGACTATAAAATCTCTCTATATGCGGATGATGTTTTATTATCTATAACCAACCCACTTACCTCTATGCCTGAACTTCACAACGAACTTCACATCTATGGTAGATTATCAAACTTTAAGATTAACGCTTCAAAATCTGAATTTATGGGAGTGGGGATCCCGCTGTCTGAACTTAATCAATAGGCTTCAGAAACACTCCTTAAAGTATTTAGGTATTAATATTACAATCAACCCTCAACATATGTTTAATGCAAACTATATCCCCCTACTGAATAATGTACAAAAAGAGTTACAATCTTGGCATAACAAAACTTTATCATGGCTAGGTAGATTGCATGCCATAAAAATGACTATCCTACCGAAAATTCTATATATTTTTCAGACTATCCCACTTGCGCTGCCCAAATCCTTTTTTAATAAACTTCAAAATTTACTAAACACTTATTTATGGAATAACAAACGCCCTAGAATTGCAAAAAATATCATCTATCGTCCTAAACTACAGGGAGGGTTAGGAATGCCAAATATACAATACTATTGTTATAAGCTTGTATAATGTGGCTATTCCCAAAGAACCTTAAGTGAAACAGGCTTAAACAAAAGGTTATTACCAAAGGGAGATAGCTGATTTACTTAGTATAAGTTCTTTTTATAACACTTTAGAGAATCAAAATAAAGTGAATAAAACAGATGAAATGTAGCCTTTGTATGTTTTACACACTTGTAAAGAGTTGTGTTCTTTAAAGATAGAAGGCAGCAAACAAGCAGCTTATTGGTACTTGTCTGAGAAAAGCAGATTTTTATAGCAAAGTCTCTTTTTAGTTAAGCTTAGAAGTGAAAAACTGATTTGCAGTCTGCAATGTCCATATATCAAGTGGTGTCAGGTTACAGCAGGCAAAGTGTGTGATACAGAGAGGAGAGAGCCAGATTTAACCAGTTGTAAGCACTTTAACAGTTTGTATGTCAGCAGAACTTTGGATAACAATATATACAGCTTGAGACAATTGTATATAAAATTAATGATACTTGCGAGTGAGTTTAGAACTGCAGAGAGCGAAGTTGTCACTGAGTCAAAACGGATCACAGCAGGGAAGCTGTTCTTATTTCCTGGAAGAGGTAAACAGTCAGTAACGGAGCTGGCTGGGAAATCAGACTGCAGAGTTAACACAGAGTTGCAAGAGTTGCTGCCAAAGTCTGTTTCTTGAAGTGTAAAGCGGCAGGAAATGCTTCTTAGGTTTAGAAGCTGGAGAGATGACAACAAGGATTTCCTTAAACAGGTACAAACGCAGGATCTGTAGATTTTAGCTTTAGAGCTTGAAGCAGAGTGGGAACTACAAACTTCAATTATCAAGCAAAGCACAGGTGTACTGAACACACCTTTAAAGGGAGGTGAAGGAGTGGGTTGGTCTTAGTTCTTAAAGCTACAGGAATATGACAGATCCCCCCTTTCAGGGGCGCACCCTTCTCTGATCCAAACCTGGTTTTTCAGGATGTAGACGATGGAAGGATGTGAGTAATTGGGGAGCATGTAAATCCCTAAGGGGTATCCAAGAATCCTCCTCATGACCATACCCTTTCCAATGTACCAAATACTCAATTGTTCTACCCCGGCGGCGCAAATCCAGAATTGATTCCACTTCGAATTCCGTTTGATCTTCTATCAGCTGAGGAGAGTCCTTGATGACTTGAGGAATACAAACATCAGATCCTTGATAGGGTTTAAATAGAGATACATGGAAGGATGGGTGTATCCTGTAAGATGCGGGTAGATCAAGAATCGCTGCATTAGTGTTGATCATTCTTTTTATCTTGAACGGACCTATGAACTGGTTAGCCAGTTTTTTGCTTAGTACCTTTAACTTGAGGTTCTTTGTTGAGAGCCAAACTCTATCGCCAACTGAGTATTGAGGTGGAGTTAGATGTTTTTTTTTATCAAAATAACTCTTTTGGGTACATTTAGATTTCTCTAAGTGAATCTTTAGGGAAGTCATAGTTTGTTTCAAATTAGAGACATAATCCAGAGCATAAGGTGATTTTGAGGTGGAGATGTAGTTGGGTACAGTGGTTGGATGGTAACCATAAGTGGCAAAGAAGGGTGAAACTTTAGTAGAAGAGTTGATGGAATTGTTGTATGCGAACTCTGCAAGCGGTAACCATTCAACCCAGTCATCCTGGTTCTGTGAGATATAACACCAGTCTTTCAGTAAGGCCATTAGATTGGGGATGAAATGCTGTTGACATTCTAGAGGAGATTCTTAACAATTTACATAGTTCCTTCCAAAACCTGGATGTGAATTGAGTCCCTCGATCAGTGACTATAGAGGTCGGTAAACCATGGAGTTTCACAATGTGATCAAAGAATGTTTTAGCTGTTGTGAGAGCGTTTGGAATTCTCTTAAGAGGTATGAAATTAGAGAGTTTAGTAAGATGATCTATAACCACTAATATGGTTGTGAATGAATTAGATGGTGGTAATTCGACTATGAAATCCATTCCAATCATGGTCCAAGGGACTTCAGGTATAGGTAATGGTTTTAGTAAACCAAAAGGTCTGTGGTGTTCTTTTTTGCAAGCTGCACATACATGACAATCTGACACAAAGGTAACTACATCTTGTCTTAAACCAGGCCACCAGTAATTCCTTGTTAATAAATCCTGGGTTTTAGTGTTTCCAGGATGACCGGACATAGGGTTCGTATGATGTAGATGTAGGATCTCCTTCCTTACAGAAGGAGGAACGTATAACAAATTGTTGTAGAAGTATAATCCTGAAGTGGCGTCCTTTACGCAGCATGATGGAATGGTAGAATCTTTTAGTAAAGCTAATAAAATGTCTTTTTGTAGGCTAGAAGTTACAGCTATAAACTTGGTCGACGGTATAACTGTTTGTTGTTCTTCCTTTTCATTATGTTTAGTAAAAGAAGGGGAAAGAGCATCAGCTTGGATGTTCCTTGAACCTGGTCTATATGTGAACTGAAAGTTAAAACGGTCCAGGAATAAAGACCATCGGACTTGTCTTGATGACAAGGTCTTGTTTTTTCTAAGATATTGTAAATTCTTATGATCTGTAAGAACTGTAAAAGGTTTGAGTGTCCCTTCCAGTAGGTGTCTCCAGTGTTCCAGGGCACATTTGATAGCTAGAAGTTCCAGGTCCCCCACGGAGTAATTCCTTTCAGCTATAGACAGGAGTCGAGAGTAAAAAGCTACAGGATGTAGGACTGAAGTATCGGTTTGTTGTTGGGAGAGAATAGCACCAATACCAACAGTAGAAGCATCAACCTCTAACACAAATTGGAATTCTGGATTAGGAAGCTGTAGGATAGGAGCTGAAGTAAAACATTCTTTTAAATGCTCAAAAGCTTGTTGGGCTTCAACAGTCCAAACGAGTCGATTCTTACCGGTTAACTTAGTTAGAGGTTGGACAATGGATGAAAATCCTTTGATGAATCTCCTATAAAAATTAGAGAAGCCTAGAAACCTCTGAAGAGATTTCACAGAGGTAGGTACAGGCCATTTGAGTATGGATGTAACCTTCTCTGGATCCATGTTTACACTGTTAGGGGAGATTATGTAACCCAAAAATGTTATTGTCTTTACATGGAATACACATTTCTCAGCCTTGGCGTATAGCTGATGTTCTCTTAATCTAGACAAAACCCATCTTACATGTTTAACATGATCAGTTAGATTTTTGGAGTATATCAAAATATCGTCTAGATATATTACAACACACACATCCATTAAGTCTTTGAAAATATCGTTTATGAAAAATTGAAATGTGGCCGGAGCATTAGTTAAGCTGAATGGCATAACATTATATTGAAAGAGACCATAACGGGTTCTGAATGCTGTTTTCCATTCGTCACCGCTTTTTATCCTGATTAAGTTGTATGCTCCCTTCAAATCTAGTTTGGTAAAAATGGTTGCATCTGTTAACCGTTCAAGTAATTCAGGTATTAAAGGAAGTGGATACCTATTTTTAATGGTAATAGAGTTTAATGCTCTGTAATCAATGATTGGGCGTAAGGTCCCATCTTTATTTGTGACAAAGAATATGCCCGCTGCTGCAGGAGAGGTTGAGGTAGAAATAAAACCTTTCCTTAGATTATCGTCTAGGTACTCTCTGAGAACTTTTAATTCTTTTTGAGAGAGTGAAAAAATTCGGCCGAACGGTATGATAGACCCAGGTTTAGTGTCAATGGGGCAATCATAAGGTCTGTGTGGAGGTAGATTTTCGGCTTCCTTAAGGTCAAATACATTTGAAAAGTCTGAATACTGCAATGGTATATGAGGGTGTAGAGTTTTGATTTCCACACAGGGAAAACAGGTAGCAGAACAGTATGGGGAAGAAAAAGTTACTGTGTTACTGCTCCAGTCTATTTGAGGGTTGTGTTTTCTTAACCACGGATAACCCAATATTAAGGGGTGTAGTGAGCTAGGAATGATATCAAACGTAATGTATTCTGTATGACCCATGTTACAAGAGACAAGTAAGGGAACAGTATGGTGTGTGATTGGGCCTTTTAAATAGGTAGAACCATCAATAACCTTCACATAGATAGGGGTTTGCTTTTGCACACAAGGTATTTTATTAGTATATACAAGGGTTTTGTCAATGAAGCTTCCATAAGCTCCAGAATCAATCAGCGCCTCAGTCTTGAGATGATGCTGGTCCCACTGCAAAGACAATGTGAAAGTTAATTGTGATTCATGAATGTTATCAGTATTTGGGTTAACTATAAGAATCTTACCCCTTTTTTGCCGGTTCAAAATAGGGCAGGAAGAGACACTGTGTTCTTTATTCCCACAGTACATACAGAGGTTTGATATCCTCCTTCTCTGTTTCTCTTCTTGGGATAATGGTCCACAGATGGCCCCAATTTCCATGGGCACAGGGGCTGTGGAGGTCTTTTCAGCATGAGAGGGTGTAAACCTTTTGAGGTAAGTCTCTGGGTGTTGTTTTTCGGCTCTCCTCTCTCTGTATCGTCTGTCCATTGCTATGCATATCTTTATGAGGGATTCCATGGTGTCTGGAGGTTCAATGCGAGAGATCTCATCCTTAAGGTGTTCAGAGAGACCTAAACGAAATTGGTTTTTTAAACTTACAGTATTCCACTGCGAATCTGTGGCCCAGAGCTGGAAATCTGCCACATAGTCCTCAACTGGACGTTTGCCTTGCTTCAGGGTGCGCAAATTTGTTTCTGCTGTTAACTGGGTGTTGCAATCCTCATACAAGACAGCCATCTCCTTAAAAAATTCACTGATAGAATTCATTATAGGATCATCAGTTTCATAAAACTTATCAGCCCACGAACGGGGATCTCCAGTTAGATAAGAGATGGTAGTACAAACCTTGATCTTGTCAGTGTAATATGTCCTGGGCTTCATGGAAAACATCAGCATGCATGCATTTCTGAATTCACGAAAGCGTGTTCTTTCACCAGAAAAAATACGTGGAGGGTTAACCTGTGGTTCAGGGTGATCAGCCTCTTTCCTTGAAAAGAAATCATTCATTAACCTCTTCAGGGTGTGGTTTTCATTTTTAACTTCAGTCAAACCTTGTGCTAAAATTTCAACTTTCTGGTTTAAGGAAGCTATTTCAATTGCCATTGAGGCAGGATCCATGATTTTCCTTTATACAAGCTTTAAACTATAATGTATATATGTTAGTAAATTTCTTTATAGGCTTGATAATTCTGTTATAAGCTTGTATAATGTGGCTATTCCCAGAGAACCTTAAGTGAAACAGGCTTATACAAAAGGTTATTACCAAGGGAGATAGCTGATTTACTTAGTATAAGTTCATTTTATAACACTTTACAGAATCAAAATAAAGTGAATAAAACAGATGAAATGTAGCCTTTGTATGTTTTACACAATTGTAAAGAGTTGTGTTCTTTAAAGATAGAAGGCAGCAAACAAGCAGCTTATTGGTACTTGTATGAGAAAAGCAGATTTGTATAGCAAAGTCTCTTTTTAGTTAAGCTTAGAAGTGAGAAACTGATTTGCAGTCTGCAGTGTCCATATAGCAAGAGGTATCAGGTTACAGCAGGCAAAGTGTGTGATACAGAGAGAAGGAGAGAGCCAGATTTAACCAGGTGTAAGCACTTTAACAGTTTGTATGTCAGCAGAACTTTGGATAACAATATATACAGCTTGAGACAATTGTATATAAAATTAATGATACGTGCGAGTGAGTTTAGAACTGCAGAGAGCGAAGTTGGCACTGAGTCAAAACGGATCACAGCAGGGAAGCTGTTCTTATTTCCTGGTAGAGGTAAACAGTCAGTAACGGAGCTGGCTGGAAAATCAGACTGCAGAGTTAACACAGAATTGCAAGAGTTGCTGCCAAAGTCTGTTTCTTGATGTGTAAAGCGGCATGAAATGCTTCTTAGGTTTAGAAGCTGGAGAGATGACAACAAGGATTTCCTTAAACAGGTACAAGCGCAGGATCTGTAGAATTTAGCTTTAGAGCTTGAAGCAGAGTGGGAACTACAAACTTCAATTATCAAGCAAAGCACAGGTGTACTGAACACACCTTTAAAGGGAGGTGAAGGAGTGGGTTGGTCTTAGTTCTTAAAGCTACAGGAATATGACAACTATTTTATAGCATGCACATTAACAAGGATAATAGATTGGTGTAAACATGACACTCACAAAGAATGGGTAAGACTAGACCATGATCTGGCACAAAATGCACAATTAGGTGCAAGTTGTTGGGTACCACATATTCATAGGACTATGAACCCGTCTACATCGGAAATAACTAGACTAACATTCAAAATGTGGGACAAATGCCTTATTAGCTTCCAGTCGATTACTAGTACTCCATCCCCTCTAACGCCTCTGAAATATAACCCAGAAGCCCAGAGGTTTCACCATACCCAATATGTAAGGGACTTAACTTTAAGAGACATCATACCATGCAGTCTGGCCATGGATAATAAATCCCTCAAATCAAAGACTGTCTTGCAAGAAACATTTGGAAGCTATTTTAACCCATGGTTTAGATATTTCCAATTAAATCACTACCTTACCACGCATGTAAAACGTGCACAATTCTATAGATCTCTAACTCTATTTAAGTCCATGGCCCCAATTTATCAAAGGTGTTGCGGACCTGATCCGACACTGCCGATCAGGTCCGCAACACCTCGCTAAATGCGGAGAGCAATACGCTCTCCGCATTTAACATTGCACCAGCAGCTCACAAGAGCTGCTGGTGCAACGCCGCCCCCTGCTGACAGCAGGGGGGTGTCAATCAACCCGATCGTATTCTATCGGGTTGATTTCCGGCGATTCCTGTCCGCCTGCTCTGAGCAGGCAGACAGGGTTTTGGAGCAGCGGTCTTTAGACCGCTGCTTCATAAGTTGTGTTTCTGGCGAGTCTGAAGACTCGCCAGAAACACGGCCCTTCAAGCTCCGTACGGAGCTTGATAAATGGGCCTGCTTATGTAGATCTGATACATATTCAAAAGGTTCACTTTCACTAATATATAAAATACTGCTAGATCAACATTTTAAATGTCTTCCGACCTACACAAACAAATGGTCTGATGAACTTCAAACACCTATAACCTCGGAACAACGGGCAAGAATATTTAAAAACCTGTGCTCATATACCTCATCTATAGCACAACTGGAATCAAATCTAAAACTGTTATGCAGATGGTATAAAACCCCAGTTAGACTAGCTGCGATATACAGCCTTAGGGACAATAAATGCTGGAGAACATGTGGGGGGTGGGAAATGACCAGCATATTTTGTGGACATGCCCTTGTATTAGCCAATATTGGAAAGATATTCATTTGGCCATCAAACAGACAATCAATATAGAGATACCCTTAGACCCTCTCATATTCCTATTCAATAATATACCAAAAATAAAATGTAAATTGAGACAACGGCTTATAATTATACTACTTAATTGTGCCAGAAGATTAATACCTAGAAAATGGAAGTCAACAGCAGTTCCTTTAATCTCAGAATGGCGTTCATTAGTTAATTATACGTTAGCAATGGAAAAATATTACTATAACGCTACGAAGAGATTGGATGATTTCTTAGCTATGAATCTTATCTGGGAAGAATATTGCCACTCCATATAATGCATTGAGCACAATACATCATAGGCCTAACAAAGTACAGAATAAATTTGGTTATAACGAATCCTGAGGTAACAAATACAAGGAAATATTAAACTACAGTATTAAAAGTATTAATAAAGTGTCCAGTAGAAATTTATCATATCATGTACAGTGGATGTAATAACGGGGATCATGCTGTATCGTTACCAAAACCATTTCATTTGTAACCAATCCCCTTTTGTATTTTTCGGTGAACGCTGTAACCTGTATTGTTTGTTTATTTGTTTCAATAAAGAAAAATTAAAAAAATTAAAAAAAAATTAAAAAAAACTTTCCACTTTACTTCTTTTTGCTTAGTTTTCTTGGTATCCTTGTTTAAAGCATACCTAGGTAGGCCCGAACTAGCTGCTGATTGGTATTTGCACAATTATAACATTGGCTTACCAATGTGTTCAGCTAGCTCCCAGTAGTGCATTGCTGCTGCTTCAATAAAGGATATTAGGAGAATGAAGCTAAATTGATAATAGAAGAAAATTGGACTGTATGTTCTATCGGAATCATGAAAGAAAAAAGATTGTTATCTCTTCAACACAGAATATCATGGGAAGTAAGCAAATATGATAATAAAAGTAAAAGGGAACCTTATTTAACATGGTAAGTTCTGTCTGAATCATAAAAGAACATTATGGGGTTTCTATCCCTTTATGGAGTCAGCAGTCAGGCAGCTTTTACTTCTTTGCTATTGGGATTGACTGTGGTCACCCTATATAATGGGGTTTCCGAGCTTCCAGAATATCAGTGTGTGGTGGCGACAGAATGAAGAATAGGGATCTAGGACGAGAGGCGAAGATAAGATGTGGAGCGGAGGAGGTGGAAAAGGCCACCGAAGTAGGCCTCCGTCGTGGCAAAGATGGGGCCCTGGCGCCTGGAACCGGGATGAAGAGGGCCCAGCGTCGATAAAAAAGAGCTGGATTTTTGTACAAACTTTGTGGTTAGTTTGGGCTTTTTTTGGGTTGTTTTTTTATTTTGAAGAAAATGTTTTTTATTTTAAATTGTATCTTTTAGGATAGGTTTTTTGGGTAGATGATATTATTTTGGAGGGTGGGGGGGTACTTGTATTGTAGAGTGGGTCTTGTAATTGTGTTTTTGTAAAAGAGCTAAATTATCTTTAGGGCAATGCCCTACAAAAGGCATTTATAAGGGCTATTGTAATTTATTTTAGTGTTGGGGTTTATTTTTATGGGGCACATAAATTAGTATTAGGTATAATGGTGTTTTTTTATTTTCTGTAACAGATTTTTTATTTTATTGTTATGTTACTTAGGGGGTTTAGTTTAGAGGGGGGTTAGGTAGCATAGGGTAAGTTTATGGTGGGGGTTGTGGCGGTTTAGGGTTAAAAGTGTAGGGTATTCTCCGTGAGTATGTGGCGGCATAGGGGTTAATAAGATAGATAAGTACTTGAGGTGACTTTTTGGCGATTAAGATATTTATTAGTGTAGTGTTATTTTGTGATCGTGGAGTACTTCAGATTAGTGGTTAGGCACACAGCAGTTCTATTTCAAGGGATCCTTTACTATACATCGCCAATATGGTTGGCGATGCAGGGTGTTAATTATAGTCAACATTGACGACCAATGGCATGTCTGGAGCTTGAAATATTTTGACAGGTTCACTCGACATAGTGGATGATCCCTTGTAATATGTTGCCGCCTCATATAACTTTCAATCATTGGAGCCTCTGTATCTGACTCTCTCTCTTCATCTGTCTGTCTATATCTCTCTCTTTGTATCTGTCTATCTCTCTATCATTTTCTGTATCTGTCTGTCTATATACTGTACAGATATATATATATCTTCTATATATATAAAAGAAGTCCTGACTGACTGACTCATCAACGCCCAGCTCAAACCGTTTAACCTAGGAACATGAAATTTGGAAGTTACGTTGTTTTTATGATGTAGGCAATATAAAGAAATAGAGGCACCTCCAAGGTTATGCGATTAAAACTCTTCTTTTATTTGATATTGGAACAGCAGATGACATATACTGTAATACAGCTCAGGTTGAGATGTCTTGGGTTATTCCCAGTGACCCACTGACGCGTTTCAGCTCGCTGGCCGTAATCGTAGTGTGGTCAATTAGCCCATATCGGCTCTTTTTAAATCTGCAGGCATTCGCCCATTGGTTAAAACCAACACCTGGGAATTAACCCATGACTTCCCATATTCATTGAGGATAATAATATTTCATTTTCTAAACAGCAGTACTATCATTTGTTTCCTTCATAGGGCATTGTTATGATACACTCAGTTCCCTTCTCACATTTAGTTAAATAATTTTATTAAATAATTTTATTGTACATGAACCCATGACACTAAGTGATCTACATGATTCCTTAAAAGGTCACCTATGATATGGACAATTAGTAAAGTATTCATTAAGCATATGTATTTCACAATCAATACTAGCTAGTATCATATTTTAAATATTTATTAATCATTTATTATTTCACTGAATATGACACTTTAAACAATAACACTTTTTCATCTCTGGATACACAGACCGAGGACTACCGCCAAAAATTAATTAGATCATATTCCGAATTTAGTCCTTGTGGCATCCTAGTCCTCAGCCTGTGCATCCAGAAAATCTCCCTTTTAGCTAAGATTGTCACCTCCCCTTGCGCCTGTCTTTATAGATTCAATAACGGTCCATCTTAAAGTCTTACTACTTTTGTTATGATAGTTTTTGAAATGAAGCACAAGTGGAGTAGTCAGTTTCCCTAATTTAATATTAGATAGGTGCTCTCTAATCCTATATCTTTCTTCTCGTGTCGTGAGTCCAGTATACTGTACCTCACATTCAATACACGTTAAAAGGTATATAGAATAAGTGGCTCTACAATTTGTGCAGCCTTTAAATTCAAAAGTCTCTCCTGTCACACTACTCCTGAATCCCTGTCTGTGTTCTAATTTCTCGCATGCTTTGCAGTGTAAATTGCTGCACCTAAAAACTCCTGTGTGTTCTAACCATGAGCTTCTCCTATTGAACTCTGGTTTTAATTGTGTGGGAGCTATTCTGTTTCCTATAGATAATTCTTTTCTGAATGCAAATCTACAGTTTCTGGGATTGATCTCCTCTAGGCCATCATCTGCTCTTAGTATTGATAGATTATTTTTTATAATCTGGCAAATCTGTTCATACTGGTTGCTGTATTGAGTGACAAAGGTTACTGTTTTATCTTCTTCTAGTTTTTTCTTTCTAGACCCTTCTCTGTAGTTTAGAAATTTTGACCTATCCTGGTCATCAATGGATTTCCTTATTAAGTCTATATCTTTTTGTTTATATCCCCTTGATCTCAATCTTTTATTGAGATCTTCAGCTTGCTTGAAATAATTTTCCTTATCTGTACAATTCCTCTTTAGTCTTATATATTGATCTCTTATTACTGATTTGAAAACCCTTTGCGGGTGATTACTATGGGCATGCAGAATCGTGTTGCCCGATATGGGTTTTCTGTATATTTCCACATCTATTCTGCCCAAGTTTCCCCCCTTAAGGGTAACATCCAGATAGTTAATATTTCTATTTCCTATCTCAAAGGTAAATTGAATTCCTGCATTATTTATATTTAGCCTTTCCACAAACCTCTTTGCCTCCTTGGGACTGCCACACCATATAAATAACAAATCATCTATGAAACGTCTATAATAGACTATGTGGCTCTTATCTGGATTTTCCCCTCCAAAGATGTGGGACAGCTCCCACCATCCCATGAATAAATTTGCATAGGATGGGGCAAATTTACCTCCCATGGCTGTCCCACATCTTTGGAGGAAGAAATCTCCCTCGAAGGCAAAGAAGTTATGGGTTAGTATTCTGTTACTCACAGAATGTACTTGCAAAGATCATCACTAAAACTTTTATTTCTGTGTAGATAGTATTTCAATGTCTCTAGACCTTTATCATGTCTAACTGAGGAGTACAGCGAAACTACATCTATAGTCAGCCATACGAAATTTTCTTTCCATTCTATAGATTCCATTTCCAACAACAACTGCTTGGTATCTTTTAGAAAACTTGGCAACTGTTTCACTAATGGTTGGAGTATTTCATCCAACCATTGTGGAAGATGTTCAAATATAGAATTAATGCCACTTATTATGGGTCTACCCACCAAATTTTCTAGGGATTTATGAACTTTCGGCAGGAAGTTGAAGATTGGAATAACTGGGTGGTCTACCAGCAAAAAATCTCTGGTATTATCATCAAGAAAACCTCCCTCCATTCCATCATCAACTAAATGCCTAAGTTCATTTTGGAAGCGTATTGTTGGATTGAAAGACAATTTTGTGTATTTGCGAGAATCATCTAATTGTCTATAGCCCTCTTTGACAAAAAAGGATCGGTCCATTACTACGACCGATCCCCCCTTGTCTGCCGCCCTAATCCCCAATTCTCTTCTTTCACCCAATTTCTTAAGTGCCATATGTTCTTCTCTAGTTAGATTTTTTCCTTTATTCTTATTTACACAGTAAGCTAATTGATTAAGGTCTCTCTCTACTCTTTTTTGAAAGGCACACACTAAGGAAGGAATTTGGGAAATTATGTCCCTAAGAGAGTGAAAAAGAGGGTGAACTTTTTTCGGAGGATACCTATATCTCAAAAACCGACGATGTTACAGACGTGAAAATTGGTATTTAGATTTTCCTTGAAAAATAAAGAAATGGGTGTTTTACCATTTCCCCAAAATCCACTTAAAGGGGTCAAAAGGGGGGGGCTGATTTATGAGGATACCTATCTCAAAAACCAACAATGTTACAGACGTGAAAATTGGTTTTTAGATTTTCCTTGAAAAATAAAGAAATGGGTGTTTTACCATTTCCCCAAAATCCACTTAAAGGGGTCAAAAGGGGGGAGGCTGATTTATGAGGATACCTATCTTAAAAACCAAAGATGTTATAGCTGTGAAAGTTGGTATTTAGATTCTCCTTTAAAAATAAAAAAACATGTGGTTTACTATTTCCCGAAAATCCACTTAATGGGGGTCAATAAGTGGGGGCTGATTTATGAGGATACCTATATCTCAAAAACCAAAGTAGTTACAGACGTGAAAATCGATATTTAAATTCTCTTTTAAAAATAAAAATACACATGTTTTACCATTTCCCAAACATCAACTTAAGGGGGGTTCAAAAGGGGAGCTGAATTATGAGGATAACTATATCTCTAAAATCAAAGATTTTACAGATGTGAAAATTGGTGTGAAAATTGGTGTTTAGATTCTTCTTTAAAAATAAAGAAATATGTGTTTTACCATTTCCCCAAAATCCACTTAAGGTGGGTCAAAAGGGGGGGGGGGTGATTTATGAAGATACTTATATCGCAAAAACCATAAATGTTACAGACGTCAAAATTTGTATTTAGATTCTCCTTTAAAAATAAATAAATATGTGTTTTACCATTTCCCCAAAATCCACTTAAGGTGGGTCAAAAGAGGAGGGTGATTTATGGGAATACCTATATCTCAAAAACCAAAAGATGTTACTGATGTAAAAATTAGTATTTACTTTCTTCTTTAAAAATATAGAATCACATGTTTTACCATTTCCCAAACATCCACTTAAGGGGGGGTCAAAAGGGAAGGTGATTTATGAGGATAACTATATCTCTAAAATCAAAGATGTTACAGATGTGACAATTTGCATTTAAATTCTCCTTTAAAAATAAAGAAACACGTTTTACCATTTCCCCGAAAATCCACTTAAGGTGGGTCAAAAGGGGGGGGGGGGTAATTTATGAGGATACCTAGATCTCAAAAACCAAAGATGTTACTGGTGTGAAAAATAGTATTCACATTCTCATTTAAAAATAAAGAACACATGTTTTACCATTTTCCGAAAATCCACTTAAGGGGAGTCAAAATAAGGATACCTATATCTCAAAAACCAAAGATTTTACAGACGTGAAAATTGGTATTTAGATTTTTAGATTCTTCTTTAAAAATTAAGAAACACATGTTTTACCATTTCCCCAATATCCACTTAAGGAGGTCAAAAAGGGGAGGGGGATTTATGAGGACACCTATATTGGGGTTACAGAGGGGGTAACCTACATAATCCCCATCAGAACCCCCTGTAAACCCCATAAGCACCCCCTGTATAACTTACGTAAGCCCCATCAGCACCCCCTGTAAACCCCATAAGCACAACCCCCCCCCAGGCACAGAAAGTCAGCGGCGTGTGATGGAACAATTTGGAAATTGAATGGACGTGGGCAAATCAAACGGTCTACAGACCGATCAGATAATACATAGTAAAAAACGTTACTGCATTATCTGATTGGTCCATGTGTCCGTGAAGTCAGTGGCTGTACAACCAATAGAGTCCAGTGTGCCGCTAGAGCCTTGTCTGATGAGTGAAGAGTAGGGCCATGTGCTCATGCCTGGCACGGCCCATAGAATTCTTTGACCCGTTGTTTTCAAGTAAGTCACCTTAAACAGCTGTTTGGAGGAGGTTGGGCCTCTTGCGCATGCGCATTAAGCGCCACACACCTCCAGCAGCTGATTCACATCACTGGAATTGACATAGGTCTCGCATTTTTATGCGGTATACAACTTATTTTAGAACACCCTTACTATCTGCATTGTTGCCAGAATGTATCATGGCTGACGGAGCACTTCCTTTCTGCTCTGTATAAGATGTGACAATTACCTTTCGCTGTTGTTTCCTTACTATTTGCATTGCTGCCAGAATGTATCATGGCTGATGGAGCACTTCCTGTCTGCCCTGTATGATGTAACAATTACCTTTCTCTGGTGTTCCCTTACTATCTGCATTGCTGCCAGAATGTATCATGGCCGATGGAGCACTTCCTGTCTGCTCTGTATGATGTGACAATTACCTTTCTCTGGTGTTCCCTTAGTATCTGCATTGCTGCCAGAATGTATCATGGCTGATGGAGCACTTCCTGTCTGCCCTGTATGATGTAACAATTACCTTTCTCTGGTGTTCCCTTACTATCTGCATTGCTGCCAGAATGTATCATGGCTGACGGAGCACTTCCTGTCTGCCCTGTATGATGTGACAATTACCTTTCTCTGGTGTTCCCTTACTATCTGCATTGCTGCCAGAATGTATCATGGCCGATGGAGCACTTCCTGTCTGCTCTGTACAAGATGGCTGCTAGATTACTTCCTTGCTAATGTATTATTTAAACTACACTGAGATGGGCTTTCCTCATGCTGCTGATATCCTGAGCTCCTGCATTTCTGCTATTGACCCTGGTTTGCTGGAAGCTGCATAGCTGTAACCTGGTAATGACCTTTTGTTTGTCCTGAGCCTGAGTATTGTACTGCTCTGTACTCTGCCTTATAAACTAAAGGGGCAGTAAAGCCAATGATAGAAAATACAGTTTTATAAAGTTCTCTTGGTCTCCTTTTGTTAAGCAGTAACCCTGTGTAAGCTCTGGAGCATGCATGTGTCCTAAGCCCTCTGGCAGCAATGTTTATAACAATGTTTATAATAATGTTATACATAGTTGTGACCTCTGCTGCTGCAGTGTCTGTATCATTCTATGGCAGCAGTGTTTATAACAATGTTTATAATGATGTTATACATAGTTGTGACCTCTGCTGCAGAGTGTCTGTATCATTCTATGGCAGCAGTGTTTATAACAATGTTTATAATGATGTTATACATAGTTGTGACCTCTGCTGCTGCAGTGTCTGTATCATTCTATGGCAGCAGTGTTTATAACAATGTTTATAATGATGTTATACATAGTTGTGACCTCTGCTGCAGAGTGTCTGTATCATTCTATGGCAGCAGTGTTTATAACAATGTTTATAATGATGTTATACATAGTTGTGACCTCTGCTGCTGCAGTGTCTGTATCATTCTATGGCAGCAGTGTTTATAACAATGTTTATAATGATGTTATACATAGTTGTGACCTCTGCTGCAGAGTGTCTGTATCATTCTATGGCAGCAGTGTTTATAACAATGTTTATAATGATGTTATACATAGTTGTGACCTCTGCTGCTGCAGTGTCTGTATCATTCTATGGCAGCAGTGTTTATAACAATGTTTATAATGATGTTATACATAGTTGTGACCTCTGCTGCAGCAATGTTTATAATGATGTTATACATAGTTGTGACCTCTGCTGCTGCAGTGTCTGTATCATTCTATGGCAGCAGTGTTTATAACAATGTTTATAATGATGTTATACATAGTTGTGACCTCTGCTGCTGCAGTGTCTGTATCATTCTATGGCAGCAGTGTTTATAACAATGTTTATAATGATGTTATACATAGTTGTGACCTCTGCTGCTGCAGTGTCTGTATCATTCTATGGCAGCAGTGTTTATAACAATGTTTATAATGATGTTATACATAGTTGTGACCTCTGCTGCTGCTGCAGTGTCTGTATCATTCTATGGCAGCAGTGTTTATAACAATGTTTATAATGATGTTATACATAGTTGTGACCTCTGCTGCTGCTGCTGCAGTGTCTGTATCATTCTATGGCAGCAGTGTTTATAACAATGTTTATAATGATGTTATACATAGTTGTGACCTCTGCTGCTGCTGCTGCAGTGTCTGTATCATTCTATGGCAGCAGTGTTTATAACAATGTTTATAATGATGTTATACATAGTTGTGACCTCTGCTGCTGCAGTGTCTGTATCATTCTATGGCAGCAGTGTTTTATAACAATGTTTATAATGATGTTATACATAGTTGTGACCTCTGCTGCTGCTGCAGTGTCTGTATCATTCTATGGCAGCAGTGTTTATAACAATGTTTATAATGATGTTATACATAGTTGTGACCTCTGCTGCTGCTGCAGTGTCTGTATCGTTCTATGGCAGCAGTGTTTATAACAATGTTTATAATGATGTTATACATAGTTGTGACCTCTGCTGCTGCTGCTGCAGTGTCTGTATCATTCTATGGCAGCAGTGTTTATAACAATGTTTATAATGATGTTATACATAGTTGTGACCTCTGCTGCTGCAGTGTCTGTATCATTCTATGGCAGCAGTGTTTTATAACAATGTTTATAATGATGTTATACATAGTTGTGACCTCTGCTGCTGCTGCAGTGTCTGTATCATTCTATGGCAGCAGTGTTTATAACAATGTTTATAATGATGTTATACATAGTTGTGACCTCTGCTGCAGAGTGTCTGTATCATTCTATGGCAGCAGTGTTTATAACAATGTTTATAATGATGTTATACATAGTTGTGACCTCTGCTGCTGCAGTGTCTGTATCATCATTCTATGGCAGCAGTGTTTATAACAATGTTTATAATGATGTTATACATAGTTGTGACCTCTGCTGCAGTGTCTGTATCATTCTATGGCAGCAGTGTTTATAACAATGTTTATGTTATACATAGTTGTGACCTCTGCTGCAGTGTCTGTATCATTCTATGGCAGCAGTGTTTATAACAATGTTTATAATGATGTTATACGTAGTTGCAACCTCCGCACAAATCTATGGCTACAGTGTTTGTAATTATGTATAACATTGCTATAAACATGGTTGCAAGCACTGCTGCCAGATGGCTAAAGACACATGCACACTCCCGAGTTCACCTGGGATAACACTTTAACAAAGGATACCAAGTAAACTAAGCAAAATTGATTATAGAATTAAATTGGAAATTTGCTTAAAATTGTATTCTGAGTCATAAAACTTTTTAAGATTTCTATCCCTTTAAATGAGACCCCAGGATATATTTATTTGTTATTAACGTTGTTTGATTTGATTCCTGGATTTTGACGGTCTGGTTCAGCTGCACCTTGTTCTGTTGTATACTTAGTCTTATTAAATGGTTTACTTTCATGGCTTGTGCAGTTACTACTAGACCTGTGAATATCCTTTTTTTTTTTTTTTACAACACTGCTGCCTTACTTGTTTGTATCCTGGACTTTTGATTGGTCAGTTTAGCCAAACCTTTACTACACCACCTTATGCTAACTGGGGCTTTGCCTGATAAACTGTTTGCTTTAATTATGTGTGCAATTCCCATGGGATCTGTAGCCATTAAAGCTTTTATTTCCATTTGTTTCACCTAAATCTTTTTGCTGCACCTGCTGCTTGTTCCATGTTACTAGAGCTTCTATCCTTAAAGGGACAAGAATCCCCAATTTTAAACAATTTTTCACTTTGCTTCTTTCTCTTGATATCCTTTTGTTAAAAACCATAACTAGATAGGCTAAGGATGTGGTTGTTAGCTGCTGATTGGTGGTTGCACATATATGCCTCTTGTCATTGGCTTAACATGTTCAGCTAGCTCCCAATAGTGCATTGCTGCTCATTCAATGAAGGATACTAAGAGAATGACTCAAAATGTATATTGTAAAGTTGTTTAAAAATGTTTACTCTATTTAAATCATAAGAGAACGTTTGTTTCATGTCCCTTTAACTAAAATAGTAACAATCTCTTCCTATTTGCTTTGTCCGTTAACTCAATATCTCCTTTTTGCAATAGTGATTTTTTTTTTTTTTTGCTGTAATCATTTTTATAACTTAATAAACTTTGGATAAGCTCTCTCATGTTTATGTAATTTTAACTCATAGTTCTCAATTCCAATCTCTCACATGCAACGCCAACATCTTAGTTAACTTTTTTTAATCTGTTTGTTAGAAAGATCAAATGGTCTTTTAAAATATCCAAAAAGTTTTACTTTTCCCTGATTCATAAGTAATTGACCAACCTGTTTTAAACCCTTTCTCATCCGGTCTTCATGTACTTTGGTCATAAATCCAGTTCTAAAATCTGAATTTTAGTGAAGAGAAAACCCCACTGTATGAAATGCAAAAATAATTACGTCTGGGGTGTACCTAGTAAAGTAGCGGTGCTGGGGTGTACCTAGTAAAGTAGCGGCGCGGGGGTGTACCTAGTAAAGTAGCGGCGCTGGGGTGAACCTAGTAAAGTAGCGGCGCTGGGGTGAACCTAGTAAAGTAGCGGCG
>NC_069503.1:21029451-21126951 GCF_027579735.1 Bombina bombina | reverse complement strand
GATCCGTCCTGGCTCCGATATCTTCATCCAACCCAAGCGGGGGCTAGACATCCACTGAAGAAGTCCAGAAGAGGGTCCAAAGTCTTCATCCTATCCGGGAAGAAGAGGCGATCCGGACCGGCAACCATCTTGATCCAAGCGGCATCTTCTATCTTCATCCGATGACGACCGGCTCCATCCTGAAGACCTCCACCGCGGACCCATCTTCTTCCGGCGACGTCCAACTGAAGAATGACGGTTCCTTTAAGGGACGTCATCCAAGATGGCGTCCCTCGAATTCCAATTGGCTGATAGGATTCTATCAGCCAATCGGAATTAAGGTAGGAATATTCTGATTGGCTGATGGAATCAGCCAATCAGAATCAAGTTCAATAATTCCATCAGCCAATCAGAATATTCCTACCTTAATTCCGATTGGCTGATAGAATCCTATCAGCCAATCGGAATTTGAGGGACGCCATCTTGGATGACGTCCCTTAAAGGAACCGTCATTCTTCAGTTGGACGTCGCCGGAAGAAGATGGGTCCGCGGTGGAGGTCTTCAGGATGGAGCCGGTCGTCATCGGATGAAGATAGAAGATGCCGCTTGGATCAAGATGGTTGCCGGTCCGGATCGCCTCTTCTTCCCGGATAGGATGAAGACTTTGGAGCCTCTTCTGGACCTCTTCAGCCACCGGATGATGGATCGCCAGCCCCCGCTTGGGTTGGATGAAGATTTTGGAGCCAGGACGGATCGGTGATACCTGGTGAGGTGAAGACAAGGTAGGATGATCTTCACGGGCTTAGTGTTAGGTTTATTTAAGGTGGGTTTGGGTTAGATTAGGGGTATGTGGGTGGTGGGTTGTAATGTTGGGGGGGGGGGGGGGTATTGTATTTTTTTTTTTTTTTACAGGCAAAAGAGCTGAACTTCTTGGGGCATGCCCCGCAAAGGGCCCTGTTCAGGGCTGGTAAGGTAAAAGAGCTTTGAACTTTAGTAATTTAGAATAGGGTAGGGCATTTTTTATTTTGGGGGTCTTTGTTATTTTATTAGGGGGCTTAGAGTAGGTGTAATTAGTTTAAAATTGTTGTAATATATTTCTAATGTTTGTAAATATTTTTTTATTTTTTGTACTTTAGTTAGTTTATTTCATTGTAGTTATTTGTAGATATTGTATTTAATTAATGTACTGATAGTGTAGTGTTAGGTTTAATTGTAGGTAATTATAGGTATTTTATTTAATTAATTTAATGATAGTATAGTGTTAGGTTTAATTGTAACTTAGGTTAGGATTTATTTTACAGGTAATTTTGTAATTATTTTAACTAGGTAGCTATTAAATAGTTCTTAACTATTTAATAGCTATTGTACATGGTTAAAATAATTACAAAGTTGCCTGTCAAATAAATATTAATCCTAAAATAGCTATAATATAATTATAATTTATAGTGTAGCTATATTAGGATTTATTTTACAGGTAAGTATTTAGCTTTAAATAGGAATAATTTATTTAATAAGAGATAATTAATTTCGTTAGATGTAAATTATATTTAACTTAGGGGGGTGTTAGTGTTAGGGTTAGACTTAGCTTTAGGGGTTAATACATTTATTAGAATAGCGGTGAGCTCCAGTCGGCAGATTAGGGGTTAATAATTGAAGTTAGGTGTCGGCGGTGTTAGTGAGGGCAGATTAGGGGTTAATAAGTGTAGGCAGGTGGAGGTGACGTTGTGGGGGGCAGATTAGGGGTTAATAAATATAATATAGGGGTTGGCGATGTTAGGGCAGCAGATTAGGGGTACATAGGAATAATGTAAGTAGCGGTGGTTTACGGAGCGGCAGATTAGGGGTTAATAATAATATGCAGGGGTCAGCGATAGCGGGGGCGGCAGATTAGGGGTTAATAATAATATGCAGGGGTCAGCGATAGCGGGGGCGGCAGATTAGGGGTTAATAAGTGTAAGGTTAGGGGTGTTTAGACTCGGGGTACATGTTAGAGTCTTAGGTGCAGACGTAGGAAGTGTTAACGCATAGCAAACAATGGGGCTGCGTTAGGAGCTGAACGCGGCTTTTTTGCAGGTGTTAGGTTTTTTTTCAGCTCAAACAGCCCCATTGTTTTCTATGGGAGAATCGTGCACGAGCACGTTTTTGAGGCTGGACGCTTGCGTAAGCAACTCTGGTATCGAGAGTTGAAGCTGCGTTAAATATGCTCTACGTTCCTTTTTTGGAGCCTAACGCAGCCTTTATGTGGACTCTCAATACCAGAGTTATTTTTATGGTGCGGCCAGAAAAAAGCCGGTGTTGGCTACGCGGGTCTTTACCGACAACTCCAAATCTAGGCCTCTGTGAATGGGGTTTTCTATCTCAAATTTAAAATATTTTTGCAATTACGTCATTAAAAAATCTTCAACGTTTAAATTGTGGCCCTTAAAATATGTAATATAGCATTTTTTTTTTTATTTTGCAAGATATATACACATTTGTATCCCCTGAGTTCTACAGAGTTACATAAAGAATGTACAGAGTTGGTTACATCTTTGGAGTTATCTCTAACAGTCAATTATTTATATATCATTTACAGTTTCCTCTATACAGTATTTTTGCTGAGGCTTATCTATAATTATGGTATATATGGTTTAATTGTCTTGTTATATTGTAGCATTTAATACTACCCATACTTTTGAGCTAGTGCTCACTCAGTGGAGTAAATGTCACTATTGGAATCCTTTAGGATTGCTTACGGCCAGATTACGAGTTTTGCGTTATGTGCGGTGCTAACTTGCAAGTTAGCACTGCGCTGCTATTACAGGTTATTATAAACCCGGCGTTAGCAGGCAATAAGTGAGCGTAGAGTAAAATTGAGCTCCATACCGCACTCCAATTCCAGCGTTGCGGTAAGCTGGTTTTACGTGCTCGTGCACGATTTCCACATAGACATCAATGGGGAGAGCTGGATGGAAAAAAAACAGAATTTATGTTTACCTGATAAATTTCTTTCTCCAACGGTGTGTCCGGTCCACGGCTTCATCCTTACTTGTGGGATATTCTCTTCCCCTACAGGAAATGGCAAAGAGAGCACCCAGCAAGAGCTGTCCATATAGCCCCCCCTCTGGCTCCGCCCCCCAGTCATTCGACCGACGGTTAGGAGAAAAAGGAGAAACTATAGGGTACCGTGGTGACTGTAGTGTATAAAAGAAATTTTTAAAACCTGATTAAAAACCAGGGCGGGCCGTGGACCGGACACACCGTTGGAGAAAGAAATTTATCAGGTAAACATAAATTCTGTTTTCTCCAACATTGGTGTGTCCGGTCCACGGCTTCATCCTTACTTGTGGGAACCAATACCAAAGCTTTAGGACACGGATGAAGGGAGGGAGCAAACCAGGTTACCTAAACGGAAGGCACCATGGCTTGCAAAACCTTTCTCCCAAAAATAGCCTCCGAAGAAGCATAAGTATCGAATTTGTAAAATTTGGCAAAAGTATGCAGAGAAGACCAAGTCGCTGCCTTACAGATCTGATCAACAGAAGCCTCGTTCTTGAGAGCCCATGTGGAAGACACAGCTCTAGTAGAATGAGCTGTAATTCGTTCAGGAGGCTGCCGTCCGGCAGTCTCATAAGCCAATCGGATGATGCTTTTCAGCCAAAAAGAAAGAGAGGTAGCAGTAGCTTTCTGTCCTCTCCTCTTACCAGAATACACAACAAACAAGGATGATGTCTGTCTGAAATCCTTTGTTGCTTCTAAATAGAACTTTAAAGCACGGACCACATCTAGATTGTGTAACAAGCGTTCCTTCTTTGAAACTGGATTCGGACACAGAGAAGGAACAACAATTTCCTGGTTAATATTCCTGTTGGAAACTACCTTTGGAAGAAAACCAGGCATGGTACGTAAAACTACCTTATCTGTATGGAATACCAGATAGGGAGAAGTACACTGCAAAGCAGAAAATTCAGAAACTCTTCTAGCAGAAGAAATAGCAACCAAAAACAGAACTTTCCAAGATAGTAACTTAATATCTATGGAATGCATGGGTTCAAAGGGAACCCCCTGAAGAACTGAAAGAACTAAATTTAGACTCCAAGGAGGAGTCATGGGTCTGTAAACAGGCTTGATTCTAACTAACGCCTGTACAAACGCCTGTACATCTGGCACTGCTGCCAGACGTTTGTGTAACAAAACAGACAGAGCAGATATCTGTCCTTTTAAGGAACTAGCTGACAAACCTTTATCCAGACTTTCTTGGAGAAAGGAAAGTATCCTAGGGATTTTAATTCTACTCCAAGGGAATCCCTTGGATTCACACCAACGGATATATTTTTGCCATATCTTATGGTAAATCTTCCTAGTTACAGGATTTCTGGCTTGAACCAGAGTATCTATGACTGTATCTGAAAACCCACGCTTAGATAGAATCAAGCGTTCAATTTCCAAGCAGTCAGTTGGAGAGAGACTAGATTTGGATGTTCGAACGGACCTTGTACTAGAAGATCCTGCCTCAAAGGTAGCTTCCATGGTGGAGCCGATGACATATTCACCAGGTCTGCATACCAAGTTCTGCGTGGCCACGCAGGGGCTATTAGAATCACAGAGGCCTGCTCCTGTTTGATCCTGGCTACAAGCCTGGGAAGGAGAGGGAATGGTGGAAACACATAAGCTAGGTTGAACGACCAAGGCGCCACTAATGCATCCACCAGTGTCGCCTTGGGGTCTCTGGATCCGTATCAAGGAACCTTGGCGTTCTAGCGAGACGCCATCAGATCCATATCTGGAATGCCCCATAGTTGCGTTAACTGGGCAAAAACCTCCGGGTGGAGTTCCCACTCCCCCGGATGAAAAGTCTGACGACTCAAATAATCCGCCTCCCAGTTGTCCTCTCCTGGGATGTGAATTGCAGATAGGTTGCAGGAGTGATCCTCCGCCCATTTGATGATCTTGGATACCTCTCTCATCGCTAAGGAACTCTTTGTTCCCCCCTGATGATTGATGTACGCTACAGTCGTCATGTTGTCCGACTGGAACCTTATGAATTTGGCCTTTGCTAGGTGAGGCCACGCCAGGAGCGCATTGAATATCGCTCTCAGTTCTAAAATGTTTATCGGAAGAAGAGACTCTTCTCGAGACCATAGACCTTGAGCATGCACAGTTGTAATGGTCTTAGATGAATTCGAGCAAAAGGAACTATGTCCATTGCTGCAACCATCAATCCTACTACTTCCATGCACTGAGCTATGGAAGGCTGAAGAATAGAGTGAAGAACTTGACAAGCGTTTAGAAGCTTTAACTTTCTGATCTCTGTCAGGAAGATCTTCATTTCTAAAGAATCTATTATTGTTCCCAAAAAGGGAACTCTTGTTGACGGGGACAGGGAACTTTTTTCTACGTTCACCTTCCACCCGTGAGATCTGAGAAAGGCTAGAACAATTTCTGTATGAGCCCTTGCTTTGGAAAGAGACGACGCTTGGATTAGAATGTCGTCTAGATAAGGTGCTACAGCAATGCCCCTCAGTCTTAGAACCGCTAGAAGGGACCCTAGCACCTTTTGAGAAGATTCTGGGAGCAGTGGCTAAACCGAACGGAAGAGCCACAAACTGGTAATGTTTGTCCATAAAGGCGAACCTCAGGAACTGATGATTATCTTTGTGGATAGGAATATGCAGGTACGCATCCTTTAAGTCTACGGTAGTCCTATATTGACCCTCCTGGATTGTTGGTAAAATTGTCCGAATGGTTTCCATTTTGAATGATGGAACTCTGAGGAATTTGTTTAGGATTTTTAGATCCAGAATTGGCCTGACAGTTCCCTCTTTTTTGGGAACTACAAACAGATTCGAGTAAAAACCCAGACCTCGTTCCACTGTTGGAACTGGATATATCACTCCCATTTTTAATAGGTCTCCTACGCAATGTAAGAATGCCTGTCTCTTTATCTGGTCTGAAGATAAGCGAGACATGTGGAACCTTCCCCTTGGAGGAAGTTCCTTGAACTCTAGGAGATACCCCTGAGAGACTATTTCTAGTGCCCAGGGATCCGGAACATCTCTTGCCCAAGCCTGAGCGAAGAGAGAAAGTCTGCCCCCTACTAGATCCGGTCCCGGATCGGGGGCTACCCCTTCATGCTGTCTTGGTAGCAGCAGCAGGCTTCTTGGCCTGTTTACCCTTGTTCCAGCCTTGCAATGGTTTCCATGCTGGTTTAGGCTGGGAAGAGTTGCCTTCTTGTCTGGAGGCCGCAGAGTTAGGATTCGGTCCGTTCCTGAAATTGCGAAAGGAACGAAAATTAGATTTGTTCTTAGCCTTGAAAGGCCTATCCTGTGGGAGGGCATGTCCCTTTCCACCAGTAATGTCTGAAATAATCTCTTTCAATTCCGGCCCGAAAAGGGTCTTACCCTTGAAAGGAATATTAAGCAATTCTTGGACGACACATCCGCCGACCAGGATTTTAGCCAAAGCGCTCTGCGCGCCACTATTGCAAAACCTGAATTTTTCGCCGCTAACTTAGCCAATTGGAAAGCGGCATCCAAAATAAAGGAATTAGCCAACTTTAGTGCGTGAATTCTGTCCATGACTTCATCATATGGAGTCTCTTTTTGGAGCGAATTTTCTAGTTCCTCGAACCAAAAATACGCTGCCGTGGTGACACGAATAATGCAAGCGATTGGTTGAAGAAGGAAACCTTGTTGAACAAATATCTTTTTTAGCAATCCTTCCAATTTTTTATCCATAGGATCTTTAAAAGCGCAACTGTCCTCAACAGGAATAGTTGTGTGCTTAGCTAACGTTGACACTGCCCCCTCAACCTTAGGAACCGTTTGCCATGCGTCCCTTCTGGGGTCAACAATGGGGAACATTTTCTTGAATATAGGAGGTGGAACAAAAGGTATACCTGGCTTTTCCCACTCCTTAGTCACTATGTCCGCCACCCGCTTGGGTATCGGAAAGGCATCAGCGTGCACTGGGACCTCTAAGAATTTGTCCATCTTGCACAATTTCTCTGGAATTACCAAAGAATCAGTCATCAAGAGTAGTTAGGACCTCCTTAAGCAGGGCGCGGAGATGTTCTAACTTAAATTTAAATGTTACGACATCGGTGTCTGCCTGCTGAGAAACTTTTCCTGAATCAGAAATTTCCCCCTCAGACAGACCCTCCCTCACTGCCAATTCAGATTGATGTGAGGGTATAACTGATAAATTGTCCTCAGCGCCAACCTGCTCATCTTCTGTATTTAAAACTGAGCTATCACGCTTTCTAGGGTAGGATGGCAGTTTGGATAACAGATTTGCTATAGAATTATCCATTACTGCTGTTAATTGTTGCATAGTAACAAGCATTGGCGCGCTAGATGTACTAGGTATCGCCTGCGCGGGCAAAACTGGTGTTGACACAGAAGGAGAGGATGAAGAACTATCCCCACTACCTTCATTAGAAGAATCATCTTGGGCAATCTTATTCAATGTGGCAGTACTGTCCATACTTTGTTTTGACGCTATGACACAATTTGCGCATACATTAACAGGGGGAACCACCTTGGCTTTCATACACACAGAACATAAGTCATCTGAAGGTATAGACATGTTAGACATAATTTGGCAGGCTAATAATGCAATAAAAGCGTTTTTAAAGAAAAGCGTTACTGTCCCTTTAAATAATAAACAGGCACACTTTATTTCTGATATTTTGAAAAACAATGAAGGCAATGTCCGATTTTTACAAAATTTTTACCCAGAGTCCTAATGCCTTGAAAGTATTGCACACCAAGTTTCAAGACTTTAACCCTTAAAATGAGCAAACCGGAGCTATTTGTTCAAATTAACAATTTTAGTACACTACAATCACAGCCACAGCCTTGCTGCGGCTCTTTACCTTCCCTGAGAGTTATTCAGCACTGAAATAAACCTTCCTGAGTCCGTTTTTGTAGCCACAGGACCCCTCACATGAAGCTGCATGCACTGCCATGGAAGTAAACTGCGCAATTGAGGCGCGAAAACGGGGCCTCCTTCCTCTGCATACCAGAGTGAAGGGGCCTTTCTGACTGAAATAGTAGTCTAACTAAATGCCACCACAATAGTGTCAACCAGTATAGAGCCCAATAATAAGCCTTAATCTGTTATGAGTCTAAGAAAATGGCTTACTTACCCCTTAAGGGAAAACTGACAGTCTTCTAGCATTAACATGTCTTGTTAGAAATATGACTGACTGATCATACCTGTAGCAGATAAGCCTGCAAACTGTTCCCCCCAACTGAAGTTCTCTGGTTTCAACAGCCCTGCGTGGGAACAGCAACAGATTTTAGTTACTACTGCTAAAATCATACTCCTCTTTAACAGAAATCTTCATTTTCTGTTGTAGAGTAAATAGTACAAACCGGCACTATTTTAAAATAACAAACTCTTGATAGAAGAAATAAAAAACTACAACTAACACCACATACTCTTTACCATCCCCGTGGAGATGCTCCTTGTTCAGAGCGGCAAAGAGAATGACTGGGGGGCGGAGCCAGAGGGGGGGCTATATGGACAGCTCTTGCTGGGTGCTCTCTTTGCCATTTCCTGTAGGGGAAGAGAATATCCCACAAGTAAGGATGAAGCCGTGGACCGGACACACCAATGTTGGAGAAAAAGCCTAACACCTGCAATAAAGGAGTGTAAAGCTCCGTAACGCACCCCATTGATTCCTATGGGGAAAGAAAATGTATGTTTACACCCTAACATAAACCTTGAGTCTATACACCCCTAATCTGCTGCCCCCTACATCGCCGACACCTACATTATACTTATTAACCCCCTAATCTGCCTCCCCCAATGTCGCCGCAACCTACCTACACTTATTAACCCCTAATCTGCCACCCCCAACTTCGCCTCCACTTTACTAAAGTTATTAACCCCTAAACCTAACACCCACTAACTTTTATATAATTAAAATAATTCTAAATAAAAATTGCAATTTAATACCTAAATACCTATTTAAAACTAAATACTTACCTGTAAAAAGGAAATGTATGCTTACCTGATAAATTTGTTTCTTTTTTGATACAATGAGTCCACGGATTTCATCCTTACTTGTGGGATATCGCCTCCTGGTCAGCAGGAGGAGGCAAAGAGCACCACAGCAGAGCTGTATAAATAGCTCCTCCCTTCCCTCCCACCCCAGTTATTCGACCAAAATTAGGAAGAGAAAGTAAAAGCCAAGGTGCAGAGGTGTCTGAAGTTTACCAAAAATTTAATAACCTGTCTCATAGAACAGGGCGGGCCGTGGACTCATTGTATCGAAAAAGAAACAAATTTGTCAGGTAAACATAAATTTCCTTTTCTTTTTCAAGATACGATGAGTCCACAGATTTCATCTTTACTTGTGAGATACAATACCAAAGCTATAGTACACTGGAGGGACAAGACAGGGAACCTAAACGGAAGACACCACTGCTTGAAGAACTTTACTTTGAGGCAAAGGTATCAAATTTGTAAAATTGGAAAAAGTGTGAAGAGACGACCAAGTCGCAGCCTTGCCAATATGTTCAACAGAAGCATCATTTGTGAATGCCCAAGAGGAAGCCACAGTCCTAGTGGAATGAGCCGTAATTCTTTCAGGAGACTGCTGTCCAGCAGTCACATATGCAAAACGGATGATACTCGTAGCCATAAAGAAAGAGAGGTAGCCATAGCTTTCTGACCCCTACGTTTCCCAGAAAAAACCCACAAACAAAGAAGGTGATTGACGAAAGTGCTTAGTAGCTTGCAAGTAGAACTTTAAAGCACCGACAACACCTAAATTATGTAACAGACGTTCCTTCTGAGAAGGATTAGGACACAAAGATGGAACCACAGTTCCTGATTAATGTGCTTAACTGAAACAACCTTCGGAAGAAACCCATGTTTAGTACACAACACCACCTTATCCGCATGAAAAATAAGATAAGGAGAATTATATTGTAATGCTGAAAGTTCTGATACTCTTCGAGCAGAAAAAAAAAAAAAAACTTTCCAAGATAATAATCTTAATATCTATGGAATGCATAGGTTCAAATGGAACCCCTTGAAGAACTCTAAGAATTTAAATTCAAACTCCAAGGAGGAGTAATAGGTCTAAATACAGGCCCTATTCTAGTCAGAGCCTGACAAAAGGAGTGTACATCTGGAACATCTGCCAGACGATTGTGTAACAAAATAGACAAAGCAGAAATCTGTCCCTTTAGGGAACTAGTGGACAACCCCTTCTCCAATTCTTCTTGGAGAAAGGACAAAAGTCTGGGAATCCTCCATGAGTAACCCTTGGATTCACACCAATAAAGATATGTACGCCACTTCTTATGGTAAAACTTTCTAGTAAAAGGCTTACATGCCTCAATTAAGGTATCTATGACCAAATCAAAGAAACCTCGCTTGCATAGATCAAACGTCCAATCTCCAAACAATCAGCTTCAGAGAAACTAGATTAGGGTGAAGAAGGGACCCTGAAGAAGAGATTCCTCCTCAACGGAAGAGTCCAATGTTACAGAAATGACATGGTCAGTAGTTTAGCATACCAAAACCTGCGAGACCACGCAGAGCGAGGAGAAGCACTGATGCCTTCTCCTATTTGATCAGAACAAACCCCTGGCAAAAAACGCAAATGGCGGGAAAAAGAGAACCTAGACTGAAAGCCGAAAACTAGCCAGTCTGACAAGATGCCATGAAATCCAACTCCGGCCGACCCTATTTGAGAATCAGGAAGGAGATCCCACTCTCCCGGATGAAAGACTGTCTACTCAGAAAATCCACTTCCCAAGTGTCCACCCCTGGGATATGGATCCCTGACAGATAGCAAGAATGAAACTGCCGAAGTCAACTGAGGCCAGAAGAGACTTGAAGCTCGCTCTCAGTTGTAGGAAATCGAAGGAACAGATTCAGCTGGAGTCCTCACTCTGCTAAATCATGGACCCTGGGACAGGGGATCCAGAGACAACCACCATAGAAAAGAGTCCCTTGTCTCCTGCTTCAGAGATAAATGAGGAGATAAGTTTGCAAACTCTCCGTTCCATTGCCTGAGTATGCTCAACCGCATAGGTCTGAGGTGGAACGAACAAACACAAATTCAAGTGTCACAAGGCGCTGATCATTTCATCAACCCCTGAAGGATGAATGTTTGAATGGACCTCACCGGGGATTGAACCTGCAACCCTTGGGTTTTCACAGAGCTCAGCCACAGTGCCTTAGCATGCTGAGCTATCTGTCCAGCTAACATCCAGTCTGTCACCAGCCTGAATACCTCTATGTACTGAGCCACTGAAGGCCCAGACCCGTAATGATAGACATTTATTTCCTGACCTCAGTCAGAAAAAGCCAAATTGATGTGGAATCTGTCATGATTCCCAAAAAGCTACCCTTGTGCTTTAGACAAAGTCACCCTCCACCCGTGAGCTCACGGGAATAAAAATACCATGTCCGTGGAAATCTTGCTTGCTGTAAGAGTGACGCCTGGACTAGGATATTGGCCAGAGAGGGCACCATTGCAATGCCCTGTAGGAACTTGGAACTGTGGCAAGACCGAAAGGAAAGACCACGAACGGAAAGTGTTTGTCCATAAAGTCAAACTCAAGAACTCGAAAAGAATCTCGTGAACGGCACAGGAAGGTACTTGACCCTTAATCCACCGTTGACATAAATTGACCCTCTAGAATCAAGGGAAAAATGGTCCAGATCCTGTACCAATATTAGAACTGGAACAATCACTCCCAGGTCTGAGAGGTCTCCTACACAGCGTAAGGATGTCTCTCCCTTTGTCTGAATCTTAGACAATCTAGAAAACATTCGAGCTCGAAACCAAACTAGAGAGAAAATGGAAAGCCAGCCCCCTACAGGATCCAATCCCGGAGCATGTTCCCCATGCTGTCTTTGATTCAACACCAGGCTATGCGTTCACCAAAATCTTTAGCCATAAAAACAAGGCTCTAACCATAAGGTACCAAGAGCTGGAACAGAGCCACCTACGCTCCCAGTTTGATAACTGGAATGGAAGTGAAATAAAAGAATTAGCCAATATGCCGCCACACCAGTGATGGCAGCAAAGTACACAGATGGTTGCCATTGTAAACCCTGGTGTGTGTGTCCCATAACTAAATTTAGCCCATCAGGACTATCCTCTTAGGGTATAGAAGTTCACGTAGTGATCTAAACTACTCCTTCTCCCCCAAGGAATGTCATCCAGCCTCTTATCTGATACGGCTATGGGAAACAGACTTGTAAATATAGGGAATGCCTAAGGTACTAATTCCATCTGAAACGGAAATTCTCAGTAACATGGAGAAACCGTTAGGGTTTAGCATTGCTGGAAGAATTGCTATTCTATGTAAAAACATAGAATGCATCATAATCCCGAGTGGAGTGTGAAGGACATGCAAGACACTGCATGCGGGCCATAAAATTTCTATTGAAATACTATAGGAGAAATTTGTGGCCATTTGTTAACAGACTCGCAAACGGCAATCGCTGAAGAGGGAATAGGTTCAAAAAGAAAAAACACATTTGAACATAGGAAACGATACTGTTCCTTTAATTCTGAAAATTAACTCTATGCTTGAGTACGTTTGTTTCATCCTCAGTCATAAAGGATGAATTAACAAAGAAAACGGCTGAAATTAATTTAATATAATACACACAGAACAAGAAGTTACTGTCTCTTTAATTCTTAAAGAGACTCATTCTTGTGAGCGTTTGTACCATCCGACGTCACAAAGGATTGAACAAACAAAATAGCCACAATTCTTTTAATAAAATTTACACAGAAAAAATTTTACTGTCTCTTTAAATTTTAAAAGAACTTTTTTATTTCTGTCGTGCAGAAACAATCCAATAACAGCATAAATACTGCTGCAACTAGACATCGCTATGTACAACAAAAGCAAAGTCTTTGCCAGGAACCGCAGAGCACTGCCTGTGGGTCATAAATTAGTTAGGTCAATCCATGCCACAATATTCTACATGTGGTGTCCAGTGTCACCAGACTCATAACAGCCACCGCTTTAGAAGGAGCATTTACAATAAAATTTAACACAGGAAAATGTTACTGTCTCTTTAAATTGTAAAAAAGGATAACATTATTCCTTTATATTAGCTGCAGAAAATAGTAAAAATTAGCAGCTGTAGCCAGGTTCAAACTCACAACCTTTGGGATGGGGAGCAGTGTACCTGGCCACTGGGCCACAGGACCCCCATACTTTGGTTAAATAAACTTGCAAGGTATCCATACCCCTCGGTAGGAAACTGCTAATGTACCTCTCCGAGCAGTATGTTAACTAAACCAGAACCCCACCGCAACAGGGAGAACATAGGCTACAGTTTAAAAGAATGTTTTATTTCTGTCGCCAATTAAGCCTATAACATGTGAAAACATATCTCTGTGGACCCAACATATACTGATCCACATAGAAATAAGGGAAACAGACACCTAAAGCGTGCAGAGCCTCTCTACTATATTTTTTTTTTTTTTTTTTTTTTTTTGCTGCAACACAGCAGAGAAAGCATCTGGTGTCCATTGAAGGAATGTTCAAAAGGCGCGCAAACCATTGAGCGTATCTTAGCTCCGCCCATCGTGGGCGTATCAGTTAAATCTCCCTGGCCGCTAATTTATGAGAAATGGAGCCGTCGGAGAACCTCATGGGCACTTATGAAAAGTAAATAAATTCCCCAGTCAGCTCGCAATGCCATACAAGTCGTTGTCTCACATATGGCAGGAACGGGGAAGTAAATCTCCTAGTCGCCTGCCATCTTTGTACAAGAAGCCGTAGGGAACGAAACAAATACAACACACTGCATGTTCAATAAAATAAACCTCTCTGTCTCGGCTGATAGTTCTCTAATATAAGCCGTTGGGAGCCAAGACATGTAGCAACATGTATAACAGCTTGTTAAAGTAAATAAACCTCCCTGTCGGCTATTTATTAAAATAAGCCCTTTGGGAGTGAGGACATGAAGTAATACCTCTGTCGGCTGTTAGTTTTCTATTAATAAAAGCCGTTGGAGGCAGAGACATGTAACAACGCCCTGTAAATACATTCATGTTAAAGCAGGGACATGCAACATCATTTATTCCTCATGACATCCCGTATTAGCAAGTTAAAACTGAAACAGGATAACGCTCCTGAGCTGCAAACTTCAGGAATGTAAGCCCTTGAAAGCAGTACTGAAGGAAGTAGATGCGGCTTCTGAGACTGCAGAAAACTGCCCAATAACTTAACCTCTTTTGACACATAGGGATAAAGTTATGTAATGTCTCCGAGTAATAAGGGAAGTCCACATAAAAATCTAATTCCCCACTTTTCAGATAGGTAAGCATACAGTCTATTCTGAGTTAATTTTATGTCCCAGAGTAATAAAGGACTGCACTTTCCTCTATTATGAGCGACAGCATGACCGGTCTCACAGGATCAAGAGGTCTTCTCCCTCCTGCAGTTCTGTGGACACATACAGGGCCTTAGTTAATATCTGCTAAGACCATCATCTGAAGGGCAGGACTCGGTATTGGAGGCGCAGTGAGAATTAAATCCCACCAGTTCCCATTGCTTTAAAGCCCATTGCTTTAAAGCTCTACTTTTTTTCTTTTTCTAGAGGCTGACCAGGAATACGGCTACACCCTATAATAAAATAGCACTCATTGGTACCATTTTAAAAAAAACTCTTGATTGAAGAATCTAAACTAACACCTCACTTTACTTCTTCCCTCCCACTCCAGTCATTCTCTTTGCCTGTGTTAGTGATAGGAAGGGAGGAGCTATTTATACAGCTTTGCTGTGGTGCTCTTTGCCGCCTCCTGCTGACCAGGAGGCGATATCCCACAAGTAAGGATGAAATCCGTGGACTAGCCTGTCTTACACTAACACCTAACCTTACACTACAATTAAATCAATTGCATAAATTAAATACAATTAACTAAATTGCACAAAATAAAGACATTATCAGATATTTAAACTAATTACACCTAATCTAATAGCCCTATAAAAAAAAAAAAACCTAGCCTAAACTAAACTGCTAATGGCCCTTAAAAGGTCCTTTGGTGGGGCATTGCCCCAAAGAAATCGGCTATTTTACCTGTAAAGAAAAATACAAATCCCCCCCCCCGAACAGTAAAACCAACCCCCCCAAATAAAAACCTAAGCTCCCCATTGCCCTGAAAAGGCATTTGGATTGGCATTGCCCTTTAAAAGGGCATTTAGCTCTTTTTTGCGCCCAAACCCTAATCTAAAAATAAAACCCACCCAATAAACCCTTAAAAAAGCCTAACACTAACCCCCGAAGATCCACTTACAGTTTTTGAAGTCCCGACATCCATCCTCAACGAAGCGGCAGGTCTTCATCCAGATGGTATCTTCATCCATCCAGCGTGGAGCGGATCTCTCCTTCAAGAGATGCGGAGCATCCTCTTCAATCAACATTTTCTTGAACAATGAATTCTCCTTTAAATGGCGTCCCTTGAATTCCGATTGGCTGATAGAATTCTATCAGCCAATCAGAATTAAAGGTGACAAAATCCTATTGGCTGATGCAATCAGCCAATAGGATTGAGTTTGCATTCTATTGGCTGTTCCAAGAGGATGATGGAACAGCTCCGCGCCGGATGGATGAAGATAGAAGATGCCGTCTGGATGAAGACTTCTGCCGGCTTCATTGAGGATGGATGTCTTGTCTTCAGGGGTTAGTGTTAGGCTTTTTTTAAGGGTTTATTGTGTGGGTTTTATTTTTAGATTAGGGGTTGGGCGCAAAAAAGAGCTAAATGCCCTTTTAAGGGCAGTGCCCATCCAAATGCCCTTTTCAGGGCAATGGGGAGCTTAGGTTTTTTAGATAGGGTTTTTATTTGTGTGGGTGGTGAGTTTTACTGTTGGGGGGGGGGCGGTATTTGTATTTTTATTTACAGGTAAAAGAGCTGATTTCTTTGGGGCAATGTCCCGCAAAACGCCCGTTTAAGGGCCATTGGCAGTTTAGTTTAGGCTAGGGTTTTTTTATTTTTATTTTGGGGGGCTTTATTTTTATAGGGCTATTAGATTAGGTGTAATTAGTTTAAATATCTGTCTTTTTTTTATTTTGTGTAATTTAGTGTTTGTTTGTTTTTGTAATTTAGTTAATTGTATTTAATTTATGTAATTGATTTAATTGTAGTGTAATGTTAGTGTAAAACAGGTTAGGTTTTATTTTACAGGTAACTGTATTTATTTTAACTAGGTAGTTAGTTAATAACTATAAATTAGTCTACCTAGCTAAAATAAATACAAAGTTGCCTGTAAAATAAAAAATAAATTCTAAGCTAGATACAATGTAACTATGTTATATTGTAGCTAGCTTTAGGCTTATTTTAAAGGTAAGTATTTATTTTTAAATAGGAATTATTTTAATTATATTAGTTAGTGGGGGTTGGGGTTAGACTTAGTGTTAGGTTTAGGGGTTAATAACTTTAGTATAGTGGCGGCAATGTTGGGGGCGGCAGATTAGTGGTTAATAAGTGTAATGTAGGTTGTGGAGATGTCCGGAGTGGCAGATCGGGTTAATAATTTTATTTCAGTTTTTGCGATGTGGGGGGCCTCTGTTTAGGGGTTAATAGGTCGTTTTTGGGTGTTAGTGTACTTTTTAGCACTTTAGTTAAGAGTTTTATGCTACAGCTTTGTAGCGTAAAACTCATAACTACTGACTTTCAGTTTACGTTATGGGCTGTACCGCTCACTTTTTGGCCTCCCAGGCAGACTTGTAATACCGGCGCTATGGAAGTCCCATTGAAAAAGGACTTTTTTAAAGCTGCGGTAGTTACGTTGCATTACGGCCAAAAAAGTGTGCGGTACAGCTGTACCTGCAAGATTCGTAATAGCAGCGGTAGTGAAAAAGAGCTATAACGCTGCTTTTTCACTCATACTGCAAAACTCACAATCATAGATATTATAAATAAAAAATTATAAAAGGGACTGAAAAGTCCAAATTAAACTTTCACAATTCAGATAGGGCACACAATTTTAAAACACTTCAATTTACTTTTATTATTAAAATGTGCTTTGTTCTCTTGGTATTCTTTGTTAAAAGCTTAATCTAGGTAGGTTCATATGCTAATTTCTAAGCCCTTGAGGGCCACCTCCTTATCTCAGTGCATTTCAAAAAAATTTTTACAGCTAGACGGTGCTAGTTCATGTGTATCAGATAACATTGTGTTCACTCCATGGAGTTATTTATGAGTCAGCATTGATTGGCTAAAATGCAAGTCTTTCAAAAGAACTGAAATAAGGTCACAGTTTGCAGTGGCTTAAATACAAGGTGATCACAAAGGTAAAGTGTATTAATATAATAGTGTTGGGGAATAGGTAATAAAGGGATTATCTATCTTTTTATTTTTAAAAAAATCAAGGAGACTGTCCATTTTAATCTATTTTTAAAGATATCTACTCTTGCAAACAGTATAATCTAAAAATTAAAAGTATTTGTGTTCTTTGGTATATATGTATGCATGTGTATTTCCTGACACCCTGGCTGATGTAAATGAAGGTTAGAGTACAAACTCTGAATGGGAAAAAAGGGAAAAAAAAGTTTACATACCATGGCAGAATTTATGAATTCTTGGCCATTTTTAAGAGAATATGAATAACACAAACTTTTCTTTCACTCATGGTTAGTGTTTGGCTGAAGCCATTTATCATCAGTCAACTGTGTTTACTCTTTTTAAATCATAATGACAACAGAAACTACCCAAATGACCCTGATCAAACGTTTTTTGGTGATTTTAGCCTGATAACATGCACACAAGTTAACACAAAGGGGTTTGAATGGCTATTAAAGGTAACCATCCTCACCTGTGATCTGTTTGCTTGTAATTAGTGTGTGTGTATAAAAGGTCAATGGGTTTCTGGACTCCTGACAGACCCTTGCATCTTTTATCCAGTGCCGTACTGACGTTTCTGGATTCTGAGTCATGGGGAAAGAAAAAGAATTGTCAAAGGATCTGTGGAGAAAAAGGTATTCGAACTGTATAAAACAGGAAAGGGATATAAAAAGATATCCAAGGAATTGAGAATGCAAATCAGCAGTGTTTTTAAACTCTAATCAAGAAGTGGAAAATGAGGCGTTGTTTGATAACATACTGCATTCTTCTTGCCATCAATTCTGACCAAATTTCCTGTGCCTTTTGTCGCTCACACATCCCCAAAACCTCAGCAATCCACCTCTGTGTTTCACAGTTGGAATGGTGTACCTTTCATCATAGGCCTTGTTGACTCCTCTCCAAATGTAGCGTTTATGGTTGTGGCCAAAAAGCTAAATTTTGGTCTCATCACTCCAAATTACTTTGTGCCAGAAGGATTAAGGCTTGTCTCTGTGCTGTTTGTCATATTGTAAGTGGGATACTTTGTGGCAATTGCATAGTAATGGCTTTCTTCTGACGACTCAACCATGCAGGCCATCTTTCTTCAAGTGCCTCCTTATTGTGCATCTTGAAACAGCCACGCCACATGTCCTGTATTTCACCTGAAGTTATTTGTGGGTTTGTCTTTGCATCCCGAACAATTTTCTTGGCAGTTGTGGCTGAAATGTTTAGTTGGTCTACCTGACCATGGTTTGGTTTCAACAGAACCCCTCATTTTCCACTTCTTTATTAGAGTTTGAACACTGCTGATTTGCATCCTCAATTCCTTGGATATATTTTTATATCCCTTTCCTGTTTTATACAGTTCAACTACCTTTTCCCGCAGATCCTTTGACAATTCTTTTGCTTTTCCCATGACTCAGAATCATCAGTGCAGCACTGGATGAAAGATGCAAGGGTCTGTCAGGAGTCCAGAAACTCATTGACCTTTTATACACACACTAATTACAAGAAAACAGATCACAGGTGAGGATGGTTACCTTTAATAGCCATTCAAACCCATTTGTGTCAACTTGTGTGCATGTTATCAGGTCAAAATCACCAGGGTATGTAAAAAATTTTTTTTTTTTTTGATCAGGGTTATTTGGGTAGTTTCTGTTGTCATTATGATTTAAAAAGAGTAAACACAGTTGTAATGGCACCCCCAGGCATAAAAGGGTTAAACTGCCGTTTAGTAGATCTTCCCTTCCAGAGGCACAGCTACTGCAGAACACCAAACTCCCGAATTGAATACAAGGGAATGCTCCAAACTCCAGAACTGGAACTTCACGAATAGCTGCTAGCAGCTGAACAGGAAAAGCACTCAAGCGGCTTACACTCCCGGCAATCAGTCTCTAACAGCATACAGTAAATCCCCCCCCCCCCCAAGAACAAGGCAAAGCTATGTGTTGAGGGTCAAGCAGTGAACAGACAGAGCTATGGGTTTATTGTTCTTATATACAAATTAGTACCACCCACAGGTTTTTGTAAAACAACCCATAAACGCATACAATACACTCAGACACTCCCACACAAAATCCTCCCCTCTGCCTGTGATACAATTACCTTACACAATGGGTTAATGTAATTATCACAGGCAGATAAATACAGTTTTTCCACATTTATTCATAATTTTAAAAGTATACATCACATTCACATAAAACTTACATTACGTAAACAATCAAACACAAGAAAACAATGGATTCCTTCCTGGCACCTAGCAATCTGGACTCTGGAGGTGATTAAACAAAGTGAAAGCGTATCACCTAACCCTAATTGCAGTAAACAGTAGCTGATGCCAGGGAACCTGTCTCCGAAAATATAGTTTCTCAAAACTGAACAAGGAGAGAGTTAACCCCTTTTAGTACTGTTGGATTCACACCCTGTACCTATAATGGGCACAGGGTGACTTAAACATAATGCCTGAATCCATAATCCGTAGGGAGGTTGACAGTTTCAACATGGGGCCATAGTCTAAAGGCAGCAGGCGGGCAACCAGGCTCCTCCAATGCACAGTGGCGAGATTGGTCTTGTCACAACAGTTGATAGATAATAAATGGCTTCAGCCAAACACTAACCATGAGTGAAATAAAAGTTTGTGTTATTCATATTCTCTGAAAAATGGCCAAGAAATTAAGTATGTATGATGTTTTCTGTTAATTAACACAACTACTTCTGATTTAGTGGTCTTTCCACATCTCTCCAAAGACATGTTATTCCATACAATCTTTTCATAAATAGTAGTTTTATACAAGGTATAAACAAAAGAATATTGTAACAATACATTTTATTATAATTGGTTTTATCCATAAATGTTATTTAGTATATATTTACTTAATTTTGTTTAGTTTAAGAAAGTAACACCCTCAAGTGTTTTTTTTTTTTTTTTTTTCTAGATAACAATTCACATAATTCCCAACCAGTGTAGAGAACAAAAAGAATTCATTTGAATCTGCAGAGAAAAAAAAGCTGAGAACATATAATTGTCAATATCCCAACAATTTATTCAAATTGCTAGTAAATTTGTAGATTTTGTACAGCAATTCCTCACCCTGTAGATATAAAATCATCCATTGCTAATACAAACCAGATAATGATGCACATGGAAGGCAAAACATTGACTTGTACTGAGTGTGAAAAAAGTTTTACAGTAAAGAAAAGTCTTCTGTCTCATCTAAAGTCTCACTCAGGAGAGAACCTGCGTACACATGCAGAGTGTGGGAAAGGATTTGCATATCAAACTTCTTTGTTATATAATCAAAGGACTCACATAGGGGAGAAACCTTATAGATGTACAGAGTGTGGGAAAGTTTTTACACAACAAGCAAATTTGCTACGTCATCAAATGATTCACACAGGAGAAAAACCTTATATGTGTAGTGAGTGTGGAAAAGGATTTGCACGTCAAAGTACTTTGCTAAGCCATCAAAGAACTCACACAGGAGAAAAACCTTATAAGTGTACAGAGTGTGGAAAAAGTTTTGCAATAGAGAATAACTTGCAACGTCATCTAAAAATTCACACAGGAGAGAAACCTTATAAATGCTCAGAGTGTGAAAAATGTTTTACAGTAGAGTGGAGCCTGCAATATCATCTAAAAACGCATACTGGAGAAAAACCTTATAAATGTACAAAGTGTGGAAAAGGATTTATAACACAATGCAATTTGCAGCATCATCTAAAAATTCATACTGGAGAGAAACCTTATACATGTACAGAGTGTGGGATTAGTTTTACACAAAAGGGAAATCTTAAAACTCATCAAAGAATTCACATACGAAAATCTTTACAAAAGTAAATAAAAGAAAAAAACCAATATGAACATCACATGGCTTTATTAGTCTTACATAATGCACATTATATTAACGGACATCTAGAAATGCAAAGAAGTCAAATTTATTATAGAATACATGTAATATTAATATTCTGTATTTTATGTATGTATATGTGAAATATAAAAATATATATCTCAAAATTTTCAAGTTCTTAGTTACTAGCCAGGTCAAAATGTTACTCGCCACTTCTGATCCAACCCATCACAGTGCATATGGCATCACTTAGTCTTTGTCTGAAGAAAACAATTCATCAGTAAATTCATTTCAAATAACTGAATATGATTTCTCTCCAATCCATTTAGATACTTTGCTCAGCATAGAAACATTAATTGTAATGCTTCTTTCCCTAAGAGTTATCTTCCTAATTTATGTGTTGTCTAAAATGGCAATAATAATAAAAAATCCCAACAAGCTATTTAAACAATGAGACTATATTTTCAATATAGATTAAGAACATACAAATGGCAGGCATTCATTTCTAAACTTCTTAATTGTTCATTATGGTTCTAGCATCATACTATATATATTTTTATTTTATATTTTTTTTTTTAAATATGATACCAAACTTCTTAGAGTCTACACTAATTGATTACAATGAAAACTAAATGAAGAATATTTTGCTATTTTAGTATAGAGTCTTTTGCTGGCCCAATCCTTTATTGTGGCATTGCTTTTTAGTGGTTTTTCTTATTAAAGTGTTTTATAGAAGAAATGATTTTCTATGTGTTTTGAACTGACTTGTTATTAAAATTCTTTTAATAAATGCAACCGAAGGTGACTTTTGTATGAAACATACCCTTTTTTGTTTGTGCATAAAAAAAAATATATTAAAAAAACAAAACAAACCTCCATATAATCACTAAGAAGGGGAAGTAACTTCTTGTTCATGAAGCTGATGAGTTATTGTTATAAAGTTCAAAAAAAGTATATAACCCTTAAGCAGGTAATATGGAGAAAGAAGGGTGGTAAAATGTGGGGGCACAGTAGTGACGAGCCAACTAAATATATAGTAGTGCAGAGTCTATTCACACAGTAGACACTTAATAGTGTGTGTGTGACTGCCATTCACCATAGGTATAAAAGTGTTGGAGGATAAAGTGGTACCACCCCACTCAAAGTGGGGGGAATTGCCCAGCGATCTGGTCGCTTTCCTCCTTAGTAAAAGTATATCTTCTGTGCATTCAGCCCTTGTAGGAGAGTCCGTCCGTGGCGTAATGGTGCTATTCCACTGAATAGCAGTCGCACTCCCAGTCTTCCGCCCCTGAGTGTAACGTCGGTTACTCGTCAGTAGAATGCATCTCCCTTCTAGGCAACGGTAATAGCAAGGTGGATAAATGCTGCAATCCGGGACACTGTTGAAGTATAGGTATCCAAACGGAGAGTGCAAAAAGTCTCAAACTCTGCAAATGAAATCAATTCAGCTTTATTTTGTCAGATTAAAAACGGCAACTGCATACTGGTAAAATCAGACAGGTGGCACAGGTGTACTTGTCTGACACATTTCAGCTCCTAAGAGCCGTAATCATAGACCTTGTTCTTCTCACTTCCTCTCAAGTTTAAACACCCCAGTCTTATATAAATACAGGTGCACACACTTGTTTTTAATATGTCAATCACTTAAGTAATTTTAAGACTAGAGTTTGTCACTCTCTAGTACAGCAATGGTGAATCATAATACTATGCTAGAAACTTATAATACACCTATCACATAGGAATAGTGTGCCAATAGTGAAAAGCACTTAGCAATATTTGTCTAGAAAGACTTTGTGATAACCATTACATCAATATGTGTAAATGCAACAATGCCACAGATCAGGGATAAAATTGATCCCTAAGTGGTAATCACAGTAATTTAAGAAATGTTTAAGTATATTATCCACTAAATAGTTGTGTGTTACAAGATGGTACCTAACGTGTATAATGTAGCAAAGTAAGTGCGAGATATGTCTGATACAGATACAACAATAGATCAGGACATAGAAACAGATCTAGAGTTAGACATGTAACTTTTTCTGACAGAGGCAGAATCAGCTGAAGACACAGGTGAGGAGACAGAAGTGGCTGTGGAACCACCCCCTAGTCTACCAGCATGCACTACACATCCTAATAATAGAGGACATAATACACGTGGGCGATACACTAGGGGCCCATCAGTATTTAAACCTGCACAGGTAGCCACAGCTGATAATAGCCACCTAACTGGCATTAAAAAGAAAACGGGATACAACAGATACACAGTATAACATAACCAACCACAACAACGGCACTATGAATCAGATAAGAGCAAATTGGACCAGGCTTTTTTAGCACCAGGCATGATCAAAACAAATCCCCCTATACAGATGAACTACCATGGACCGCCACCCCAGCCCAATCGCTACCAACTGCGAGCAACCAGAGGCAGAGAGAAATATGTAACTCGCTTGTGATTAACCTATCCTCTACTGAACTGACCCCCATACAAGAAAAAAATCCTTAATTATGGACTAAATTTTGTACCCAGTGCCAGCTTCAACCTGTTTGAGACATTACTAGATGTCAATGTATTAGAAATCTTTAATCTCAAGAAACATTTCTTTAGTGACCTTAACAAGGTTGAAATGACACTTGGACCAAGATTCACTCATGACAACCACAGTACAGCCATCTATTCAGGATACCCTTTGGGGTTTCTCAGACATATGTACTAAAGAAGGGCTAAGACATTTGGAATCTGAACACAACTCCCTAAAATGACTGATCAAACAGAGAGACATGTAGGGTTTAAGAATAAATCCTGGTTTCATCCCATACAATCCCAGAGTACTATTCTAGAGACCTTTCATTCAAGAGTTGAACAAGAACTAGTATTAAATAGAATTCAATCTAAAAATTTTAATTTGACAAGACTGGAGGGCACTGAAAGACCTTCAATCTAGAAATGACATAATAATAAAAAAATCTGACAAGGGAGGGAGTATTGTGGTCTGGGATACTGAGGACTACAAAACAGAAGCCCACAGACAATTAAATTATGTTAACAACTATACACTCCTCAAAACTAATCAAGACAGAAGTTATCAAAATTAATTGAAACAATTATTAGATGATGGGTTATATGAATGTTGTTGTTTGGTTTTTTTTGTTTTTTTTTTAATATCAACCCACCCATGACTGTTTAATTCTCACCCAATAACACTCATCTTTCACATGTTTTCTAAAGTGCATAAGAGCATAGAAAATGTGAACACTTACTTGGGGCTAACAGCAGCACTCGATACAAAGTTTACTTGTGATGGTAGTTATTAAAGTGAAGGTAAAGTTTTTCACATACAAATTGATATGTATTTTCCTTTTCCAACGTACAACGTAGTCGCTATGTTTATTTTTTCAATAATCTTATATTTGACCGTATTTGCCTACCTTGATATTTTTCTAATTATTGCGATCCTAACTCCTCCCATCCAGCATTTCTGTGTTTGCTATACATTGACGTATAGAGCAGTCGCACCCGCTCTATACGTTTGAACTACGCTCGTGCACATCGAGCCTCTAATTACCGCGCATGCGCCCAAAAATTATCTCTCGCTATTGCGCATGCGTTAATCGCGGTAATAGAACTCCTCAGCGCATGCGTCCAAAATCTGCAACATAGTATTGAATGAGTTGCGAGACTCATTCAATACTATGGGCCCGATCCTATATGCAGCGTCGCCCGCAAATGCCGGCGACACTGAATTTTGCGCTGGTTTGGTATCCTATATACGCTCGTATATTTCTGCCATCGCCCGTAGTTTTTTGGGCCATAGGCAGGTATACCAAACTAGCGCAGTTTGGTATCGAATAGCAGCCGTAGTAAGCCTTACGCTGTCTATTGGAGCCCTGTAACTACCTAAACTACCTGCAAAATAAACCTAACGCATGCGCAATGTCTATCTACCTGTCAACCGCGATCCCCCGCCGCAATCCCTAATAAAGTTATTAACCCCTAAACCACGGCTCCCGGACACCGCCGCCACCTACATTAACTACCCCCTAATGTGATCCCTCTACACCGTCGCCAACTATATTAAACTACCCCCTAAAGTGAGCCCCTTACACCGCCGCCATCTACCTTACCTACCCCCTAAAGTGAGCTCCTACCCCACCGCCATCTACCTTACCTACCCCCTAAAGTGAGCCCCTACCCCGCCGCCATCTATTTTAAAATTATTAACCCCTAATTTAATCCCCCTACCCCGCCGCCAGCTATATTCAATTATTTAACCCCTAAAATACTAAACTATTTCTACCACTAAACCTAAGTTTAACCCTACAAATAGCCCTGAAAAGGGCTTTTTGCGTGGCATTACCCCAAAGTAAACTGCTCTTTTGCTAGCCCTTAAAAGGGCTTTTGGCGGGGCTTTGTCACAAAGTAATCAGCTCTTTTGCCTACAATCTAAATCCCCCTACACCGCTGCCACCTATAATAAATGTATTAACCCCTAATCTAATCCCCCTACACCGCCGCCAGCTATATTAACCCTAATTATATTAGGGTTAATATAGTTAATATCGTTATTATATTATCTATATACTAAGTATAATAACCCTATCTAACTCTAACATCCCTAACTAAACTCTTATTAAAATAAATCTAATATTAATATTATTAATGAAAATATTCCTATTTAAATCTACATACTTACCTATAAAATAAACCCTAAGATAGCTACAATGTAATTAATAATTACATTGTAGCTATTTTAGGGTTTATATTTATTTTACAGGTAACTTGGTATTTATTTTAACAAGGTACAATAGGTAGCTATTAAATCGTTATTAACTATTTAATAGCTACCTAGTTAAAATAAGTACCAATTTACCTGTAAATAAATCCTAACCTAAGTTACAAATACACCTACACTATCAATAAATTAAATAAACTACAAATATCTAAACTAAAATACAATTAAATAAACTAAATTACAAAAAATAAAAAAAATTACAAGATTTTTAAGCTAATTACACCTATTCTAAGCCCCCTAATAAAATAATAAAGCCCCCCAAAATAAACAAAATTCCCTACCCTATTCTAAATTAAAAAAGTTAGCTCTTTTACCTTACCAGCCCTTAAAAGGGCCTTTTGTGGGGCATGCCCCATAGAAAACTGCTCTTTTGCCTGAAAAAAAACCCACAATACCACCCCCCAACATTACGACCCACCACCCACATACCCCTAATCTAACCCAAACCCCCCTTAAATAAACCTAACACTACCCCCCTGAAGATCTCCCTACCTTGTATTCACCCAGCCGGGCAAAACTCTTCATCCGATCCGGGCGATGTCTTCAATCAAGCTGCAGAGAGTCTTCTTCCATCCGGCGATGTCTTCAAGCAAGCGGCAGAGAGTCTTCTTCCAGCCGGTGATGTCTTCAAGCAAAGCGGCATCTTCAATCTTCTTTCTTCGCTCCTCCGCCGCGGAGCATCCATCCGGCACGACGACTTCCCGACGAATGAAGTTCCTTTAAATGACGTCATCCAAGATGGTGTCCGTCGAATTCCGATTGGCTGATAGGATTCTATCAGCCAATCGGAATTAAGGTAGAAAAATCTGATTGGCTGATTGAATCAGCCAATTAGATTCAAGTTCAATCCAATTGGCTGATTGGTTTAGCCAATCGGATTGAACTTGAATCTGATTGGCTGATTCAATCAGCCAATCAGATTTTTCTACCTTAATTCCAATTGGCTGATAGAATCCTATCAGCCAATCGGAATTCGACGGACGCCATCTTGGATGACGTAATTTAAAGGAACCTCATTCGTCTGGAAGTCGTCGTGCCGGATGGATGCTCCGCGTCGGAGGAGCGAAGAAAGAAGATTGAAGATGCCGCTTGATGGAAGATGCCGCCGGATGGAAGAAGACTTTGCTGCCGCTTGGATAAAGACATCGCCCGGATCGGATGAGGAGTTCGGCCCGGTTGGGTGAAGACAAGGTAGGGAGATCTTCAGGGGGGTAGTGTTTATTTAAGGGGGGTTTGGGTTAGATTAGGGGTATGTGGGTGGTGGGTTGTAATGTTGGGGGGTGGTATTGTGTTTTTTTTTACAGGCAAAAGAGCAGTTTTCTTTGGGGCATGCCCCGCAAAAGGCCCTTTTAAGGGCTGGTAAGGTAAAAGAGCTTTGAACTTGTTTAAGTTAGAATAGGGTAGGGAATTTTTTTTGGGGGGGGGGGCTTTATTATTTTATTAGGGGGCTTAGAATAGGTGTAATTAGCTTAAAAATCTTGTAATCTTTTTTTTATTTTTTGTAATTTAGTGTTTGGTTTTTTTTGTTGTAATTTAGTTTATTTAATTGTATTTTAGTTTAGATATTTGTAGTTTATTTAATTTATTGATAGTGTAGGTGTATTTGTAACTTAGGTTAGGATTTATTTTACAGGTAAATAGTAATTATTTTAACTAGGTAGCTATTAAATAGTTATTAACTATTTAATAGCTATTGTACCTAGTTAAAATAAATACCAAGTTACCTGTAAAATAAATATAAACCCTAAAATAGCTACAATGTAATTATTAATTACATTGTAGCTATCTTAGGGTTTATTTTATAGGTAAGTATTTAGATTTAAATAGGAATATTTTCATTAATAATATTAATATTCAATTTATTTTTATATTTAATAATTTTTATTGAGGGTTAAAGGAACATAGTCATACAGGCACTTTTAAAGAAGGGTTGTACAGCCATTACACTTCACAGCAGTAAATCATAACCCAACTTACAAAAAATTGCAGCTAATACAGGAGTGTAAAATTCAATAATAAAAACAATTATCTAAATAGTACCTTCATTATATATCAAAAGACAACAAACTCTAACCCACATTTTTTGTTTTACGTTTCTCCCTGAGACTGATGAGGCCACTTTTGGACCTCCAACTAAGCTAGTAAAAGGGATAGTTGGAGAATTACAATCATATGAGGTCACTTTTGGACCTTGATAGACCTTTTTAACTGTTGATATAACAAATATGCATGAGTATAACTTCGGTTTTACAGTAGAGTAATTGAACAAATAACAATTGGATTATAGCTGAGTGTCCCTTATTAAGTTGTAAGCCATAACTGTAACTATAGAGGGAATTCCATCAATGTAAAGCAGAAGCCATTTCCCCATACCCCAATTACAATTAAAGTGATAGCTGTAGTGAGGGGGACTAAGAAAATTAACATGAGGACAGGGGTATATATTACTATACGGTCTAAACGACTAAACTTGGGAACAGATGTGCTATCTCTCAGTTTCTGAGCCTTACATAGAAGTAGACAATTGCGCATTCCATCTGATACTTTCATAGTGAGAACATTTATAGTCTCAATCTACCACTTTATAGGAGACATAAGGAATTTAGGTAATATCAAACAGTCAAGGGAGTACACACATAAAAGAACGATGGTGGGGGGAAGGGAAATGTGCTTGTCAGATGTAAGTGTCAAAGCAACAAGCAAGGAGCTATACAGTTCTAGAGAACAGCAATTATGATTAAGCAGTTGGAATAATGTTCAATATATACTGACATAGGACCTTTAGGAGTGATTTTGCATAACTTTCAGCCTATTCCTAGGCGTTGAGACACATTCCCCACTATAATGTTAGCAGTCTCAGTTTTCCCCGTGCTCACATATATGCACTCCTCAGGAGGGGGTTCATGATGGTTGTGGAATATATCGCTGTTTAGCCAAAGTCCTCTTTGTGTCCCTCTCTGAAGCACCTTCTGAACAGCCGTAACCGTCTGTCTGTCAGCAAGGAGTAGCACACGGAGCCGATTAGCATACATTGCATTATGCTGCTGCCTTACCCTCTTCGAAGATTTGTCTCTTCCACCCTGGGCTTTACTTGCCCCTACCGCACCCAGTTCTGTCAGGGCACCACTCCGGAACTTGGCCCGGTGTGTTATAGCGATGGCACTTTCAGACAGCAGCTCGGGAGCCACCGGACCGCCATCTGAGCCATCAAGTGTAAGTATCATGTGAGCCTCTCCATTTTCTGGTAAATCATCCGCCCTCAACATGCCTTCCATAGCTGATAGGGTTTCCGACTGCTCAGACCTGTATGTCTGGGAGGTAGCTAGGGTCCCATCCGTAGCCTTAACATCTTTTCCGCCACACGGATTGTAGTAAGGATCTGTAAATGAGGAACTCACAGTCGGTACTTCTAATGGAGCGTGGAGTGTGCCTCTAATGGTGTCCGAGAAGGCTTCTTGATAGTAGAAAAGTAGATTGCCTATTTCCCTAAGCAGTTGGGTGGCTTCCATGATATATATATATATATATATATATATCAGTATCGAAGGACACTCAGCTTGTGGTATAGCAGGTGAGAATCTAGCAGCGTCTTGCGGGAATTAGCTGCTCCGTAACGACAGGGCTGTTCAGAATCCCTGCCGGGGGGTGTAGGTAGTAGGCCGCAACCTATAAGATACTCCGGTAGACTGAATCCAGCATCAAAACAATATAATGTTGGTATCTTTCGATAGGGCTGTCTCTGCCATGAACAGATCAATGAGAAGATATACTCAACAAAGCATAAAAAAGGGGTATTTAGGGAGATTAGTGGAAGTATGTGATGCAGCAAACAATCTTGCGACTGAACATGGCCGCTGCCCGGAAGTTCCCCCCTATTCGATTTATTTTAATAAGAGTTTAGTTAGGGATGTTAGTTAGATAGGGTTATTATACTTAGTATATAGATAATATAATAACGATATTAACCCTAATATAATTAGGGTTAATATAGTTAATATAGCTGGCGGCGGTGTAGGGGGATTAGATTAGGGGTTAATGTGTTTAATATAGGTGGCGGCGGTGTAGGGGGATTAGATTAGGGGTTAATACATTTATTATAGGTGGCAGCGGTGTAGGGGGATTTAGATTGTAGGCAAAAGAGCTGATTACTTTGTGACAAAGCCCCGCCAAAAGCCCTTTTAAGGGCTGGCAAAAGAGCAGTTTACTTTGGGGTAATGCCACGCAAAAAGCCCTTTTCAGGGCTATTTGTAGGGTTAGACTTAGGTTTAGTGGTAGAAATAGTTTAGTATTTTAGGGGTTAAATAATTGAATATAGCTGGCGGTGGGGTAGGGGGATTAAATTAGGGGTTAATAATTTTGAAATAGATGGCGGCGGGGTAGGGGCTCACTTTAGGGGGTAGGTAAGGTAGATGGCGGCGGTGTTAGGGGCTCACTTTAGGGGGTTATAGATTTAATATAGCTGGCGGCGGGGTCCGGGAGCGGCGGTTTAGGGGTTAATAACTTTATTAGGTGGCGGCGGGGTCCGGGAGCGGTGGTTTAGGAGTTAATAACTTTTTTTTATTGTTAGGATAGTGAGGGGGAATAGCGGATAGAGGGTTAGACGTGTCGGGCTATGTTTAGGAGGCGTGTTAGACAGTGCGGGTGATTTCATAGTTTAGTCAGGTTTTGTAGGCGCCGGCAGTTTCTAAAGTGCCGTAAGTCACTGGCGACTCTAGAAATTTGTACTTACGCAGATTTCTGGACATCGCTGGTTTATCAGACTTACGGCACTTTAGCCTCTGATGTCGCCGTATGTGGGATAGCTCGAGTTGCGCGCTGAAACTTCGGGCGGAGGGGGGGGGGGCGCTGCATATCGGATCGCGCCCTATATTTGTGAAGCGACAGTATAGGTGTGTGAGTATGGCTCAAACAGCTTATAGGAATAGATGCAGCAATTGAAATGTAACAAAATTGTTGCAATATGCGATCCGATGTGGTTGAGACTTGGCAAACAAATGAACCGCTGAATGCGCATGCGCTACACGAGGACGCGCTCGCTTTTCAAGGAGGAAGTAAAAATAGTCGCGCATGCGCACAATTAAGCATCCCCTTCTGACGTCAATTGACGGCCGCCTAACGGCCAAAAAATCAATTCGATGTCTAAACAACGTGATCGTTGTTTAGAAAAAAAAAAAAAAAAAAAAACGGGTTGTTTTATTCGAAGCAAAATCGGAGCACATTATAATAGATAACAAAGGTAAAATTGAAAAATATAAGAATTGATGAATGAACATGCTATTATTTTTGGGTGATATATTGATTTTTTTGTGGCAGACAGATTAACTTTACCTTCACTTTAAGTAGCAGCTTGATAAAATCTAAAACAAGTGCGTATTAATACATTTAGATAACAACAGGGAAGCCCCCTGTGCTGCACAAGACTGCCTGCTAAATAATTTTAAGCGTATAGTGCTAACCAATAGATTACTTAAGAGCTCCCACTATTGCGCATATATATTCTATTTTATTACGTATTGACACAGTAATATAGCCTTTGGAACAGTATTAGTAAACAAGGGTGAATAGCAAAGGTGAATACACACGGGCCAAAATACAGGCTCAGCGCCATTTTCCAAAGTAACCGTTATTTCTGTAAGCTGAAAAGCAGATAATTAGATGGCATAAAACTGGCAATAATATCACAGTGTAAATCTGGAGATTTAAAGCTATACTCATAGCCAAGTGCTACTTTATGACAATTGAATTAAATATTAACACCACACTAAATGTCATTACAAACAATCTTCTAAATATATACAGAAAACAAGAACATAAGCTGGTGAAAAAATTCTTTTTATTTCTTATCTAAAAGTGGACATTATGAGTCACTGACAAGAGACATAACATTAAAAGATGTGATATCGAATTACTGGATACTACAGAATTGTACACTCTAACAGAAGCACCAATACAGTACAACAAAAAGATATAAAGTTGGTTAAATATATAAGGATAACCATCTCCTAAGTAAAACTGACAATTTATGTTCCCTAAAAACAATTGTGTAACAAGCGGACGCTATGAATCAATGATAAGAGATACTTTACCATACTAGAAGTTGTTCAATAATCTAACAAGAATGGTCCATCATACTTGACATTAGAACAATAAGAGCCACAGACAAAACACTTTGTGCAAATAAACTCTTATAATTGAACCAATGTAAATTAAAGATCCTGTGTCAAAAACTATTGGTAAATAATATAAGGCCAGGGTATCCACACCGAGCTAAGTATATCTAGTATCCAGTGTAAGTGAAAATACACAACCAATCTACCTTTTACATATTTGAGCCACTGACAAAAGACACTATATGACAACATCTGTCTCATAAGCAGGGGTGACCTCATTTATTCTGTTTTGGGGATCCACATTATCTAGCTGACAATCTAGATATTCTATCAACCCCAAAACCAAGGAATTTAACCCCCTCATGTATCTGATAATTACTTTAATATTCAATACATCTACGTGTTAGCCAATACAAGCTCCATTGGTCTAAAATTTTTTGTTGTTTTTAAATTTTATGTTGTTGTTTGTTTTCCAATTTTAAATAAACCAATAAAGGTTATATTGTAACTTCTATCACCTAATCATATCTCCCATCTTGATGGTATAATTACGGTTATTTATTGGGAGAGTGAAGTGCTATACAAATGCATACTTCTGTTCAACTTCTATGTTGATTTTGTCTTTTTGTCAACAGCCTCTTTCTGATATTTAATTTAAAGATGTGTGTGTATATTGTCATGATATTACTTGTTGAACACACTAGGTGTCAACTCTAGGGGGCGCAATGGAGAATAACCATAAATATATTAAATTATATATAATATAAAGTGATTAGTTAAAGTATGGGTTTCTTGTAATTGATCCCACTGCCCTAGGAGCATAAATGGATTAACCAAACAATATATACTATTGGCTATGAATTACAAATAGTATTGCACATATAGCATATGTTATCAGACAATATCTTGATATATATCAGCACAGGGGATAATATTGTCTCTTATCTGTACACGATGTCAGTCTTTGAATAGATCCAAGGGTATATATGTCTCCTCTTGATATTCCTCCTGTGTTGTTCATGTAGTAGATCTTGTGTTGATCACACCCAATCTGGAGATCCAAGGGTATATATATGTCTCCTCTTGATATTCCTCCTGTGTTGTTCATGTAGTAGATCTTGTGTTGATCACACCCAATCTGGAGATCCAAGGGTATATATGTCTCCTCTTGATATTCCTCCTGTGTTGTTCATGTAGTAGATCTTGTGTTGATCACACCCAATCTGGAGATCCAAGGGTATATATGTCTCCTCTTGATATTCCTCCTGTGTTGTTCATGTAGTAGATCTTGTGTTGATCACACCCAATCTGGAGTCAACTCTTTGTCAGGCAAACAGTCAGGATACAAATTTTTCTGTGAACAAAGGCGCCTCCTAGTGTGATACAATGGGTGGTAAATGGATGATATATAGATACTCACAAGGGGAGCAGCACCCAATTGCCCTATTTAGCACAACTGGGTGCTGCTCCACTTGTGAGTATCTATATATCATCCATTTATCACCCCCTGTATCACACTAGGAGGCGCCTTTGTTTTGTGATTTTGTTCACAGAAAAATGTATTTTCATGATATGCATGTTTTAAGCTAAACCAGCTTTTTTATGATGTGCATGGTTTTTAAAGGAGCAGTCAACACAGTAGATTTGCATAATCAACAAATGCAAGAGAAAAAGACAATGCAATAGCACTTAGTCTGAACTTCAAATGAGCAGTAGATTTTTATATTTTATTTTTATTTTAATTTATGTCTATTTCCACTCCCCCCATGTGACAGCCATGAGCCAATCACAAATGCATATATGCTTATTCGGTGAATTCTTGCACATGCTCAGTAGGAGCTGGTGACTCAAAAAGTTTAACTATTAAAAGACTGTGCACTTTCTTTTAAGGGAAGTAAATTGGAAAGTTGTTTAAACTTTAATGATTCAGATAGAGCATTCAATTTTAATTTTGACTTGAGTGTCCCTTTAAGCTAAAATAATGTGTATAAAATATAGTTTCTGATGATACAGTCCTGCTTACAATGCTGTATGTTATTAATGTGAAAACGACTGTAGCACCACACAAAACTTTATGAAGTGGCAAATGGATTTGGTGACCAAGATAAATCTGGTGTGGATGATGTGGAGATGCAGTAATTAGTGGTGAGTTTAAAGAGTCCTAAGTGAATATCTCTGGAAATATCCCTGTTAAATAAGATTCTAAATATTCTCCTTTTTATCAGAAACACTAAAGTGAACTAAAACAATTCCTGTAACAGCAGATGTACACAAGCACCAAACCAAAGGAAATGTAAAAGAAAAAATAAATAGTAAGTGATAACTTTGACTTATGGTTTTGTATTTACACAAATATTTAGACAAATCTTTATTTTCTCTATTAGATTCAACAACCAATGCAATAGTCATGATAAAGGACTGTAAAGAACCAACAGCGTCAATACCCGCACAAACTGAGGGTCAAAGAGACAAAATGAAGTGTACAGAAGAAAACAGACCAAGGAAAAAGCAAAAACAGAGAAAAAACACGTTTTAAGTCACAAAATGTACAATTGTGTCACAAAAACACAAAATTCAGAAAATGGTGTGCTTAATGAATAAGCAGTGTTTTATACTGTGTCGGCTTAAGAAATGATTTGAACACATTACAGCATAATTTTTATAACTTTCAAGGCAATTTCATAAATTTGTTTCTTTCAGTATTTTACCTCTTTTAATGTGATACACAATAGTTATGTAGGTTTTCAGCAGGATGGCCATAAGACCAAGACCACATGACTAGCAATGGTTGGACATGGGATGAACTATAGGACAACTAGATGACTAAACAGATCATACAGGGTAAGAAGTGTGAAAAAAAGCTATAAAGATGTTGAGATGGGAAGGTATAGCACTAATCAATTATCCGTACAACAAGAATCTCTAGGTGAGCCAGAATGTCACAATACGCACACATAGTATCAGAAACAGCTTAAAACAGAACCAGTATATAGTCAAGCTCTTACAGAACCAGTATATAGTCAAGCTCTTACAGAACCAGTATATAGTCAAGCTCTTACAGAACCAGTATATAGTCAAGCTCTTACAGAACCAGTATATAGTCAAGCTCTTACAGAACCAGTATATAGTCAAGCTCTTACAGAACCAGTATATAGCCAAGCTCTTGTAGAACCAGTATATAGTCAAGCTCTTACAGAACCAGTATATAGTCAAGCTCTTACAGAACCAGTATATAGTCAAGCTCTTACAGAACCAGTATATAGCCAAGCTCTTATAGAACCAGTATATAGTCAAGCTCTTGTAGAACCAGTATATAGTCAAGCTCTTACAGAACCAGTATATAGTCAAGCTCTTACAGAACCAGTATATAGTCAAGCTCTTACAGAACCAGTATATAGTCAAGCTCTTACAGAACCAGTATATAGCCAAGCTCTTACAGAACCAGTATATAGCCAAGCTCTTACAGAACCAGTATATAGCCAAGCTCTTACAGAACCAGTATATAGCCAAGCTCTTACAGAACCAGTATATAGCCAAGCTCTTGTAGAACCAGTATATAGTCAAGCTCTTGTAGAACCAGTATATAGTCAAGCTCTTGTAGAACCAGTATATAGTCAAGCTCTTGTAGAACCAGTATATAGTCAAGCTCTTACAGAACCAGTATATAGTCAAGCTCTTACAGAACCAGTATATAGTCAAGCTCTTACAGAACCAGTATATAGTCAAGCTCTTACAGAACCAGTATATAGTCAAGCTCTTAGAGAACCAGTATATAGTCAAGCTCTTAGAGAACCAGTATATAGCCAAGCTCTTACAGAACCAGTATATAGCCAAGCTCTTACAGAACCAGTATATAGCCAAGCTCTTACAGAACCAGTATATAGCCAAGCTCTTACAGAACCAGTATATAGCCAAGCTCTTACAGAACCAGTATATAGTCAAGCTCTTGTAGAACCAGTATATAGTCAAGCTCTTGTAGAACCAGTATATAGTCAAGCTCTTACAGAACCAGTATATAGTCAAGCTCTTACAGAACCAGTATATAGTCAAGCTCTTACAGAACCAGTATATAGTCAAGCTCTTACAGAACCAGTATATAGTCAAGCTCTTAGAGAACCAGTATATAGTCAAGCTCTTAGAGAACCAGTATATAGTCAAGCTCTTAGAGAACCAGTATATAGTCAAGCTCTTAGAGAACCAGTATATAGTCAAGCTCTTAGAGAACCAGTATATAGTCAAGCTCTTACAGAACCAGTATATAGTCAAGCTCTTACAGAACCAGTATATAGTCAAGCTCTTACAGAACCAGTATATAGTCAAGCTCTTACAGAACCAGTATATAGTCAAGCTCTTACAGAACCAGTATATAGTCAAGCTCTTACAGAACCAGTATATAGTCAAGCTCTTACAGAACCAGTATATAGTCAAGCTCTTACAGAACCAGATGCTGAACAAAATGATGAACAGTCCCCTGACACAATGTTGTATTTTTAAATTGAGGTCCGTGAGCTCTGGGAACACAAATGGATAGTGATTTTATCCTCAGATGCAGAACTGCAACCTTTTCTGAATTAGTCTGAATTAAACTTTCATGATTCAGATAGGGCTTGTAATTTTAAACAACTTTCTAATTTACTTTTATCATCAAATTTGCTTTGTTCCCTTGTTGTTCTTAGTTGAAAGCTAAACCTAGGTAGGCTCATATGCTAATTTCTAAGCCCTTGGATGCCGTCTCTGCATTTGACAGTTTTTCACAGCCAGAGGGCGTTAGTTTATGTGTTTCATATAGATAACATAGTACTCATGCACATGAAGTTATTTAAGAGTCAGCATTAATTGCCTGAAATGCAAGTCTATCAAAAGATCTGAGATAAGGAGGCAGTGAGCAGAAGCTTAGATACAATGTAATTACAGAGGTAAAAAGTATATTAATATAACAGTGATGTTTATACAAAACTGGCGAATGATAAATAAAGGGATTATCTTTTAAACAATAACATTTTTGGTGTTTACTATCCCTTTAAACTGTACACAAAACAGAGCAGGGTGAAAGCATAAAAGATAAATCTCTAAAAAGAAAAATCTTATTTCTTTGTGGGGTAAGTTTTGGTCAAAGGGGTAAATTACCCAACACCAGCTTAGTGACAGACCCTGATGAGTTATTAAAGTATGTTTTTTTTCTTTTTTTTACCTTATTATGAACTCTCTGCTTTAGATTTTATAGATGATGAAACGGCTATGCTTAGCTGGAATTACTCTAAAGAACGATACATATTTAACAACAACACTAACATCTTTATTGCTTGTTTTACAACAGCTTATGCCAGAATTGAATTGTACAGAGTTTTGGACGGACTGCTGGAGAGTTGTGTCTACCATGATAAGGACGATGATTGGAATCCACCTTTTAGATGACTATGTGAATTAACTAGTAAACTACCATCAGGTACACACATGGCCAAATTTGTATCAGCTGGTCCCAAGACTTACGGGTACAAACTGAATAATATAAAGACAAATTTAAAAGTAAAGGTTATAACTCTGAACTCTGCTAACGCCGACATAATCAGCTTTGAGAGTTTAAAAGATCTAGTGTTGCATTACCCTTCAAATTCTTGAGTAGACGCAGCAGAGGTGTATCGTCAGGAACAAACAATACTGACAAGTTGACATGTCCACTGAGGAAAACACAAAAGTGTGTTTATACAAAGAGACTGTTATCACATGACTTTATTACACTACCGTTCGGGTACAAATTGAGAATCATGGATACAACTTTGAAACGCCCCTTTTCCTGTGATTTTTTTTTTTTTTTTTTTTTTTATATAAACAGGTCCTTCAAATCCTGGAAAAAAAGTTATTTTGTTAGACAAGTCCTACATCACTCTGATTTGCTTCTGTCTCATAAACCTGATAATATTGTTTTGGTTTTATGCCCGTTGGCAGAGATTGTATGATGAACTATTAAAGTATTTTTTCCATATTAAATTTACAGAGGGTCTACCTAATACATTGTCGATGATGATTTATTTCCACCTGGTAAAATTAATTTAACAATTGTTGATTATCTGATAGAGGTTACAAGTTGTAGTGAAATTTGAAAAAGCTTTTAAGAAAATATGTACATCACAGAAATCTGAGTACCGTGTATAAAAAGAAAAAATAAATTTTACACTAAACACAAACTATATGGTTCTCTTTAAAAACCCAAGGGATAAGTTATAAATTAACACTTTGACAAAACAAATGTACCCGGGTAAGTCTCACATTTATTTTTAGAAGCTTTTCAAGATGCCACTTGATTACCTTATGGTTATTTATTAGTAGATTTAAGAGCAGCGGTTAAGAACTTACCTCTTTCTACCAGATATACCCGTCACTTACATTTTAAAAGAAATTTGATTTTAAAAAGGGTAAATTTTTATCTAATAGTCATACATTATTAATCATCATGTGTATATATTTCTAGCTGGCTAATCCATAATAGGGGGGCTTTAAAAACCTTAAGAGGTGCAACACCTCAGCAAAGAAAGGCTATTTTACGCCGTGCCTCTAATTATTTATTTTATCACCTCTATTTGTGAAATAGCCCTGAACATTCTTAAAGATAGATTAACTTTGACACAGCAACAGAAAGAAGGTCTTAAAAAGTGGCAAAAAATGTATAAAAACACTTAGTAATAAAGCTGTTGCTCTCAGCAAAAAGATGATTTTGGTGACACAAAAGGGTGGATTTTTAGTATCTCTTTTAGGATTTGGTCTTCCTAAACTTACATCCCTCTTTATTAAAAGTTGATGAAGAATGCTCAAAAAATGTATTTGGTCCCAAACCAACAGTTGGAGCGCTTACAACAACCTCAACAAAATGAGGTAGACATTTGCAGGGCTGTCACAAACCATTTGGATGTTGAAATAAGGGACATTAAATAATTCTGATTTACCAGAGGATGCGAAAATAAAAATGTACAATGCTGTATTACAGAAATATCTAGACGCTTGAGAAAATTCTGCGTTAACACAATTAATGCCCTCGGGAGAATCTATCTGCACCAATCATAACACAACTGGTGTATCCATTGAAAAAGGTGATAGAATATTTAAGGAAGCTGTTAACCATTTGCATGACCGGTTTAAGAAAAATGCTGGATTACTTCTTTCTAAAACAGTACAAGCCAAACATAACTAGTGTAAATGATATAAGGGAGTTTATTTGCAAAAAAACAAAGAATCTTTGGTTCAAACATACTAGACTTAGTATGTTGCGCTACTCAAAGTCACAATGTGACCATGCGCAAATTACTGCAAGGTTGGGAGACTTTTCTGAAAGCTATGGCTGAACATTCCACCCTAAGTTGTTGGCAATGATTGAAAGCGAGATGCCTAGGATAATCTTAAAATAAACATTAGGGATGTTACCCATTTACTAGAGACATTGCGGAAACATGACATTTCACCATTACCTCCAATACGAACCGAATGGGGCCGTATACCCCTGTTTCCGCAGGAGCCTTCAGGCTCACCGTAAATAGAAGTTAAGAAGCAGCAGTCTTAAGACCGCTGCTCCTCAACTCGTACACCACCTCTGAGGCGGCAGACAGCAATCCGGCCCGATCGTATATGATCGGGTTGATTGACACCCCCTGCTAGTGGCCGATTGTCCGTGAATCTGCAGGGGGTGGCATTGCACAAGTAGTTCACCAGAACTACTTGTGCAATGTTAATTGCCGACAGCATATGATGTTGGCAATCAACGATGTCTGGCGGACATAATCCGCTTACAGCGGATCATGTCTGCCAGACACTTGATAAATCGGCCCCAAGGGGTCTAACTACACCTCAAGGTAACCTAAAGCTGAAGAAAATACATAAATCCTTTTTTTAAACTTCAACATGGTTGAGTTTGTACATTTCTGAAAATATCTTGTGAATGTTTTGTACCTTGTTTTATCATTAATCATATTCGGCCAGATTATGAGTTTTGCATTATGAGCGGTGCGGTGCTTACTTGCACGTTATTGTCACCGCTCACTTACCTACAGCACTGGTATTACAGGTTTGTCAGTATATTTATAAGAATCTTAGCAGTACTCTCCAAACAATGTGTGAGTATATGGCAGGGTTATAACTGAATATATTTAACAATCTTTCTTTAAACTGAACCCACAATCAAATATGCATATACTAAGACAACAAAATTAATATAAATACCTGAATTCTTTATTATTAGTAAATATCTATGAACACATTGAAATATATATATTTGTAAGAATCAGAATATGAGTTTAAAAACTATTCAAATATGTTATGCAAATTCATAAAAGTCTACCCTTAAAATTAGCCTTACTCACAACAGCCTTTCATTCAATTAACACAATGAGATTAAAGTATAAACCACTGAACATTTAGACTGATACAATTTTTAACAGTGCTTAGTAAACAATAGAACAATATATATATGCTCAGCTATTTAGCTGTAATTGATTCTAATACAATTCTAATTAGGACACTAAAAATACCCATATTCTTAATGTGAACAGTTACTTAAATGTCTATTTATTTAAACTGGAACAAATTCTTATTTACTTATAATTAAGACCAATTCTAAGATGTGTGTATATATATTTATTCTATATTTTGCACAGATGAATTATTTAGCATGCAAGAGACACACTTAACTTTATATATAGGACTATGAACACAGTTAAAATACTGAGTGAACCTTTAAATCTCTTTACTATAAATTGACTATGTTTCTACCAATAACCTTTGTTTCAGTTATTAAAAATTAGAACAATTATACTTCACCAATTTGAACCAATTCGTAGTGGTCTTTAGATCATCTCATTTGAAGGAAAGTTATCGCATATCAAGGTAAGTTTTCAGTTTCTTGCTTGTTGAGATGAGTATGGCTGCCAAATATCAAATCACCAGTATCCAGCAACTCACAAAAAAACTGTCCCTGTTTGCATTTACTATTCCTTTTTATCTAATCATTGATGACCTATTTCATTCACGCCCACGGTGCTTTTCACTTCTCATTGGATACTTTTGGGGAACGCTCCCCATTGGTTCAGTATATATTGTCGCTATGGAAATGCATCTTTTAACAGTTAAGTCCCTTGACTGTCATACTGGATTCTGGCCATCGGGGGGGGGGGGGGGGGCGGCAGCAGACAAACACAGCAATACATTTAATCATTTCTAAAAATGTTACAATATTTCCCATATAATGATTATATTAAACAATACTATAACATTGCATTAATAAATTACAATATTAATTGTAGATGGGGTAGTATCATATCATTTTTCTGATTATTTTGATATGAAACATCATGTGTCTTTAACATTATATTATATTAAAGTAATTATACTGCTAATTATTAGCTTAAAATCTATTAAAAATGTTAGCAATATCCTGGCATTTATATACAAATATATCCTATTTCCTATTCAGTACTGCACTGTATACCAACATGAATATACTATATTTCATATTTATAATAAATCCTGAATGTATGAATCTTGTCTATGTAGATCTGAAATAAAAGTAAGTGTTAATAATCATTTCTTTTTAGGTCCACAAATATCTATATATATTCTTAAAAACACAGAGGCTAAGACATTTTATGCTTTCAAAATATATATATATATATATATATATATATATATATATATATATACACACACACACATTCATTTCTATGCAGGCAATCTTGTATTTAGTATTTTCAGTAAATTTCAAAATTACCTTGTAACATGTGTCTATAGCTCACAGGGGGTCACTTAACAGGCAGCTGTCAAAAGCCATAATTTCCTTCATATGCCTGTATCCTCAGATCCCTTCCCAGATAGAACGATTCTTTAGCAGGCAGGAAGCCCATATATGAGCATGTACCTGAGATTCCAGCAAGCTAATTTCCATCTCAATAGGCCTCAAAGACATATCCCAGACACCCCGTCCCCACTCACTGTATGGGGTAAGGGATGTTTGGAAATGGCTCAATGGTTTTTATCCTATCTCAAGCTATAAATTCTGTTCTTTCTCAAAATCACTTTTACAAATTCCTTTAAGTGATTGTTTTAAGTTCAATAGACCAAATGTTTTATTGTCCTCATTTGGATGTTTAAAACAACTTTGCATACTGAATGTGGGAGGATGGGGCATGAGTTTCATTTTTCTGAATGAATCATTTGGAATTGGTTACTCAAATATAATATATATATATATATATATATATATATATATATATATTAATCTTTACATATACCTTGACTGGTTTTCAAAAACCCGGAGTTAACAGGCAAGAAGTGAGCGTAGAGCAAAATTGAGCTCCATAGCGCACTCCAATACCAGCGCTGCAGTGAGCTGCTTTTCCGTGCTCGTGCACAATTTCCCCATAGACATCAATGGGGAGAGCCGGCTGAAAAAAAACCTAACACCTGCAAAAAAGCAGAGTAAAGCTCCGTAAATGCAGCACCATTGATTCTTAAGGGGAAACAAAATGTATGTTTACACCTAACACCCTAACATGAACCCCAAGTCTAAACACCCCTAATCTTACACTTATTAACCTCAAATATGCCACCCACAACATCGCCGACACCTATTAACCCCTAATCTGCCGCTCCCGACATAGATGTCACTATAATAAACATATTAACCCCTAAACTGCTGCACTTCCGCATCGCAAACACTAGTTAAATATTATTAACCCCTAATCTGCTGCCCCCAACGTCACCACCACCTACCTACATTTACTAACCCCTAATCTGCCGCCCCTATACTAAATGTATTAACCCCCTAAACCTAAGTCTAACCCTAACACCCCCTAACTTAAATATAATTAAAATAATTCAAACTAAAAAAAACGTACTATTATTACCTAAATTATTCCTATTTAAAACTAAAAACTTACCTGTAAAATAAACCTAAGCTAGCTAAAATATAACTAATAGTTACATTGTAGCTATCTTAGTTAATAACTATTTACTATCTAGTCTACCTAGTTAAAATAAATACAATCTTAGCTGTAAAATAAAAATAACACCTATTTACTAGCTACCTAGTTAAAATAAATACAAATTTACCTGTAAAATAAAACCTAACATTACACTACAATTAAATAAATTAAATACAATTACCTAAATTACAAACCCCCCCCCCACTAAATTACACAAAATAAAACACAAATTATCAGATATTTAAACTAATTACACCTAATCTAATAGCCCTATCAAAATAAACCCCCCCCCCAAAAAAAATTAAAAAGAAAACCCTAAACTAAACTGCCAATGGCCCTTAAAAGGGCCTTTTGTGGGGCATTGCCCCAAAGAACTCGGCTCTTTTACCTGTAAAAAAAACAATACAAACAACCCCCAACAGTAAAACCCACCACCCACACAACTAACCCCCCAAATAAAATCCTAACTAAAAAACCTACGCTCCCCATTGCCCTGAAAAGGGCCCAAACCCTACTCTAAAAATAAAACCCACCCAATAAACCCTTAAAAAAGCCTAACACTAACCCCCGAAGATCCACTTACAGTTTTGAAGACCGGACATCCATCTTCAACAAAGCCGGGAGAAATCTTCACCCAAGCAGCAAGAATTCCTCAACGGAGGTGGGAGAAGTCTTCATCCAAGCCAGCAGAAGTGGTCCTCCAGAGGGGCAGAAGTCTTCATCCAGACGGCATCTTCTATCTTCATCCATCCGGCATGGAGCAAGTCCATCTTCAAGACATCCTGCGCGGAACATCCTCTTCTTTCCACGGCTAACGACGAATGAAGGTTCCTTTAAATGACGTCATCCAAGATGGCGTCCCATCAATTCCGATTGGCTGATAGAATTCTATTGGCTGATGCAATCAGCCAATAAGATTGAGCTTCAATACTATTGGCTGATCCAATCAGCCAATAGGATTGAGCTTGCATTCTATTGGCTGATTGGAACAGGGGGTTAGTGTTAGGCTTTTTTTAAGGATTTATTTGGTGGGTTTTATTTTTAGAGTAGGGTTTGGGCACTTTTCAGGGCAATGGGGAGCTTAGGTTTTTTTAGTTAGGATTTTATTTGGGGGGTTGGTTTTGTGGGTGGTGGGTTTTACTGTTGGGGGGTTGGTTGTATTGTTTGGTTTTTTTTACAGGTAGAAGCCAATTTCTTTGGGGCAATGCCCCACAAAATTAGTTTAAATATCTGATAATTTGTTTATTGTATTTAATTTATGTAATTTATTTAATTGTAGTGTTAGGTGTTAGTGTAAGACATGTTAGGTTTTATTTTACAGGTACATTTGTATTTATTTTACCTAGGTAGCTAGTAAATAGTTAACTATTTACTAACTAGTCTACCTGGTTAAAATAAATTTCAAACTTAGCTGTAAAATAAAAATAACAACACCTAAGATAGATACAATGTAACTGTTATATTGTAGCTAGCTTAGGTTTATTTTACAGGTAAATTTGTAGTTTTAAATAGGAATCATTTAGGTAATAGTAAGTTTTATTTAGAATTATTTTAATTATATTTAAGTTAGGGGGTCTTAGGGTTAGACTTAGGTTTAGGGGGTTAATACATTTAGTATAGTAGCGGTGATGTTTGGGGCGGCAGAATAGGGGGTTAATAAATGTAGGTAGGTGGTGGCAGATTAGGGGTTAATAATATTTAACTAGTGTTTGTGAGGCGGGAGTGTGGCGGTTTAGGGGTTAATATGTTTATTATAGTGGCGGCGATGTTGGGAGCGGCAGATTAGGGGTTAATAATTTTATTTAAATTTAAAATGACCAAGGCTGGCAACTGGACATTTGGACAAGGTCTGCATACCAAAACCTGAGAGGCCATGCTGGTGCTATCAGAAACACATAAAATTGTTCCAATATAAGGAACTGCTAGAGCATCAATTATTTCCGCCTGAGGATCACTGGACCCGGAAAGGTATCTGAAGTCTCTTGTTCAGACGAGAGGCTAAAACATCTATTTCTAGAAGACCCCACATCTGTACAAGTTGAAAAAATCACATCTGGAAAAGGAACCCCCCCCCCCCCGATGTACAGAATGACAGCTGAGATAATCTGCTTCCCAAATGTCTACACCTGAGATATGAATCGCAGAGTCTTGACAAGAGTTGGATTCCGCCCAAGATAATATCAGAGATACTACTTTCATTACTAAAGGATTGCGAGTCCCCCATTGAAGATTGACATCCCACTGTTGTGATATTGTCTGAAGAGCTCTAAAAATAGCACAGAGTTCTAAAATAAATGATTGGTAACCTCACCTCTTGAGGATTCCAAACCCCTTGTGCTGTCAGAGATCCCTAGACAGCTCCCCAACCTGTAAGACCTGGATCTGTTGATCACAATCCAGGAAGGACAAACAAAGGAGGCCCCTTGAACAATAAGGTGATGGTTTAAACACCAAAACAGAGAGAGTTAAGTGTTGGGATTGAAGTATATCAACTGTGATATCAGAGTATAATCCCTGCACTACAGGTGCAACATGCAAAGCTGTAGAGGTATCATATGAAAATGAGCAAAGGAGATTGCGTCCGATGATGCAACCATGAGACCTAAGACTTCCATGCACCTAGTCACTTCATTCGTTTCTTGTCTGTAAGAGAAAAAAAAATCATGGACACTGAATCTATTTGGAAACCTAAGAAGGTAACCTATGTCTAAAGAATAAAGAAACTCTTTGGTAAATTGATCCTCCAACCATGTCTAGAAGAAACAACATTAAGTTGTTTCGTGTGAGATTCTGCTAAATGAAAAGATTGAACTAGTACCAAGATATTGTCCAAAATACCACAATACCCTGCTCTCCGATTACAGAAAGAAGAAGAGCACCGAGAACCTTTGAGAAACTTCTTGGTGCAGTTGCTAGACCAAAAGAAAATGAAAAATGGTAATGTTTGTCTAAAAAAAAAAAAAAAAGAGAATCTCAGACAAAGCTAGTGGTCTGGATGAATCAAAATGTGAAGATAAGCGTCCTGAAAGTCTATTGTGGACATAAAATGACCCTACTGAACAAAAAGCAGAATAGTCCTTATAGTCACCATCTTAAAAGTTGAGGACTCTTACAAAACGATTAAAATTTTCAGATCCAGGATTGGTCTTTAAAAAAAAAAAATCATCCTTCTCTGGGACAATGAATAGATTTGTATAGAAACCCAATCCCTGTTCCTGCTGAGGAACTGGTACAAACACCCCTGAAAACTCTAGGTCTGGAACACACTTCAGAAAAGCCAGAGTCTTCAAAGGGTTTGTTGAAACATGAGTAAAAAAGAATCTTCCCATGGAAGGTTGTATATAAAATAAAAAAAAAAAATATCAATACCCTTGAGAAACAATACTCTATTTCAAGACATTTGGACAGATTTAGTCCAAAATCAATAAACTTAATCTGCCCCTCACCAGAAAACTGGATTGAGGGCCGTACCTTCACGCAGATTTAGGAGCCGGATTTGGTTCCTTATAAGGCTTGGATTTATTCCAATTCGCAGATGGTCTCCAAATAGAGCCAGAGGCCTTAGGGGAATGAGAGGTTTTCAGTTCTCTATACAGACGAAAAGAACAAAAACAATTGAGAGCTTTAAATTTACCCTTAAATGACTTGTCTAGGGCCAAAAAAATAAAAATAAACACAGCAGCACACACACTCACTCTCCCTTACCCCCAGTTATATAGAGGAACCAAACAAATTATTTCCCTGAAAAGATAGAAATAATAATTTAGATTAGGAAATGGTCACAATTTCAAGTCAAAATAGCTAAAAATATAGATTTGACATTAAACTTAAGACATCAAATATAGCAACATAAATAAAAAGATTGTATGTTGAAATAAAAGAACAATGTTATTTACTTCACGATCTGATAACTACTGCGCTAAACTGTCCAACTAGAAAGTTGAAGCAGCAGCAACATCAGCCATAGAAATAGCTGGTTTAAGAATATAACCAGTATGAAAATATGCACTTTAAGGAAAGATTCAGGATTTCTTAAAGGATCCTGAAAAGAAGTACTATCTTCCATTGAAATAATAGTTTGTTCCCAAAACTCTAAACTAGCCATAAGTAAAAGATAGGTCTTAAACCTAGAAGGGGGAAAAAAAAAAAAAAAAGTGTACCAGGTTATGACCATTCTTTAGCAATCATATTACCGAAAGCATATGGAAAAGAAAAAAAACTTCAGGAGCAACCTCAGAAGTCTTAAACACAGAATTTGAACGATTGTTAACTTAGCTACTAGGAGGACTAGACTCATTAATACCTAAAGTAAACAATACTTCCTTAATAGAGAACAAATATGTTCAATTGTAAACTTAAAAAGATTTGTCAATTTCTGTCTCTGATGGAGGAGTCAGAGGAACCCTCATCAGTAGAGAACACTTTAGTATACTTTCGGTCAGTACAAAATTAATTCAATCTAATGACAAGTTTGGAAAGACCTTTTAAGTTTATTTGAAGACAAATTAGCAGTCATAGTCTTCTTATGGCTGCAGCAATAACATTCATATCTGCAGGAATATCAGGTACATTAAACTGAGAAATAATAACAGTAGATGCATTTGTACTCATAGAAACATTATCAACTTGTAATAAACAAGTGCCACATACCGGTAATTGAGCTGAAGAAATAAAATCAGCTTATATGAATAACACACTTAGCTTAGGTAGAATTGTGTTCAGGCAGATTAGTTCCTATAGTAACATCAGAGGCAGGATCTGTTTGAGACGTCTTGCAAAATGTAACCAAAAAGAAAAAAAATATCATTAAAACAAAAACATAATTTCTTTCATGTAATTGGCAAGAGTCCATGAGCTAGTGACGTATGGGATATACAATCCTACCAGGAGGGGCAAAGTTTCCCAAACCTCAAAATGCCTATAAATACACACCTCACCACACCCACAATTCAGTTTTACAAACTTTGCCTCCTATGGAGGTGGTGAAGTAAGTTTGTGCTAAGATTTCTACGTTTCTCAGCATTGTTAAAGCCCGATTCCTCTCAGAGTACAGAGAATGTCAGAGGGATGTGAAGGGAGTATCACCTTTTGAATACAATGATTTCCCTAACAGGGGTCTATTTCATAGGTTCTCTGTTATCGGTGGTAGAGATTCATCTCCTACCTCCCTTTTCAGATCGACGATATACTCAATTTACCATTACCTCTACTGATAACTGTTTTAGTACTGGTTTGGCTATCTGCGGATGGGTGTCTTTTGGTAAGTATGTTTTTTTTATTACTTAAGACACCTCAGCTATGGTTTGGCACTTTATGCATTTATATAAAGTTCTAAATATATGTATTGTATTATATTTGCCATGAGTCAGGTTCATGTATTTCCTTCAGCAGACTGTCAGTTTCATATTTGGGGAACATAAATTTTTTTTTTAAGAAATGTATTTCTTACCTGGGGTTTAGTCTTTTTTCCAATTGACTACTTCTTGCAAATTACAGGCGGTATTAGGCCCGCGGGTGCGTCAAATGCTAAACTTTATTGCGTCATTCTTGGCAAGAAAATATTTTTGGTTCGAAAAGATACGTCTATGACGCAACTTCGTCATTTCCGGTGTCATACTTGACGCCAAGACCTTTCACACGGTTGCGTCATTAGTGACGCGAGAGTGTCATTTCCAGTTATTTTTGGCGCCAAAAAAGTTTGTTACGTTGTGCGTCATACTTGGCGCCAAACTTTTTCATTATTTCAATACGCCATTGATGTTTGCCTCTTGCCTTTTTTTCTATCAGAGGGCTATGCTATTTGCATTTTTTCCCATTCCTGAAACTGTCATATAAGGAAATAGATAATTTTGCTTTATATGTTGTTTTTTTCTCTTACATTTTGCAAGATGTCTCAATCTGATCCTGCCTCAGAAGTTTCTGCTGGAACATTGCTGCCTAACATCGGTTCTATCAAAGCTAAGTGCATTTGTTGTAAAATTGTAGAAATTATTTTGCCGAATTTCATTTGTAATAGTTGTCATGATAAACTTTAACATGCAGATAGTGTATCCATCAGTAATAGTACATTGCCAGTTGCAGTTCCTTCATCTTCTAATGTGCATGATATACCTGTAAATTTTAAAGAATTTGTTTCTGATTCTATCCTGAAGGCTTTGTCTGCATTTCCACCTTCTAATAAACGTAAAAGGTCTTTTAAAACTTCTCATTTAGTTGATGAAATTTCAAATGACCAACAACCTATTAATGTATCCTCTTCTGATGAGGATCTATCTGATACAGAAGATCCTTCCTCAGACATTGACACTGACAAATCTACTTATTTATTTAAAAGAGTATATGCGTTCTTTATTAAAAGAAGTGTTAATTACTTTGGATATTGAGGTAACCAGTCCTCTTGACGTTCAGTCTAATAAATGTTTAAATGCTGTTTTTAAACCTCCTGTGGTTTCTCCAGGGTTTTTCCCTATTCCTAAGGCTATTTCTGATATGATTTCTAAGGAATGGAATAAGCCAGGTACTTCTTTTATTCCTTCTTCAAGGTTTAAAAAAATTGTATCCTTTACCAGCAAAATCTATAGAGTTTTGGGAAAAAATCCCCAAAGTTGATGGGGCTATTTCTACTCTTGCTAAACGTACTACTATTCCTCTGGAAGATAGTACTTCCTTTAAGGATCCTTTAGATAGGAAGCTTGAATCTTATCTAAGGAAGGCCTATTTATATTAAGGTCATCTTCTCAGACCTGCAATTTCTTTGGCTGATGTTGCGGCTGCATCAACTTACTGGTTGGAGAATTTAGCGCAACAGGAATTGGATTCTGACTTATCTAGCATTATTCGTTTACTGCAATATGCTAATCATTTTATTTGTGATGCCATTTTTGATATTATCTAAATTGATGTTAGATCCATGTCTTTAGCTATATTAGCTAGAAGAGCTTTGTGGCTTAAATCTTGGAATGCTGATATGACATCTAAATCTAGATTACTATCTCTTTCTTTCCAAGGTAATAATTTATTTGGTTCTCAGTTGGATTCTATTATTTCAACTGTCACTGGGGGAAAGAGGTTTTTTATCCTGAGGCAGAAAAACTCCAAGGGTAAATCTAAGGCTTCTAACCGTTTTCGTTCCTTTCGTCAGAATAAGGAACACAAACTCAATCCTCCCCCCATGTAATCTGCTTCCAATTGGAAGCCTTCCGCAAATTGGAATAAATCCAAGCCATTTAGGAAACCAAAGTCAGCCCCTAAGTCCACATAAAGGTGCGGCCCTCATTCCAGCTCAGCTGGTAGGGGGCAGATTAAGGTTTTTCAAGGATATTTGGATAAAATCTGTCCAAAATCAATGGATTCAGAGCATTGTCTCTCAAGGGTATCGAATAGGATTCAGAGTAAGACCTCCCTGTGAGAAGATGTTTTCTCTCACGTATCCCAGCAATTCCAGTAAAAGCTCAGGCTTTCCTGAAGTGTGTTTCAGACCTGGAGTCTTTAGGGGTAATCATGCCAGTTCCTTTTCAGGAACAAAGTTTTGGGTTTTATTCAAATCTATTCATTGTCCCAAAAAAGGAAAATTTATTCAGACCAGTTCTGGATCTGAAAATTTTGAATCGTTATGTAAGAGTACCAACTTTCAAGATGGTGACTATAAGGACTATTCTGCCTTTTGTTCAGCGAGGACATTATATGTCCACAATAGACTTGCAGGATGCAAACCTTCATATTCCGATTTATCCAGAGCATTATCAGTTTCTGAGATTCTCTTTTCTAAACAAGCATTACCAATTTGTTGCTCTTCCATTTGGCCTAGCAGCAGCTCCAAGAATCTTTTGAAAGGTTCTGGGTGCCCTACTCTCTGTAATCAGAGAACAGGGTATTGCGGCGTTTCCTTATTTGGACGATATCTTGGTACTAGCTCAGTCTTTACGTACTGCAGAATCTCACACAAATCAACTAGTGTTGTTTCTTCGGTTGGAGGATCAATTTACGAAAAAGTTTCTTGATTCCTCAGACAAGGGTCACCTTTTTAGGCTTCTAGATAGAGACAGAGTCATGGACACTGAATCTAACAGACAAGAGACATTTAAAATTGGTTGCAGCCTGCCGGCACCTTCAGTCTCAGTCATTCCCTTCAGCGGCTATGTGCATGTAAGTTTTAGGTCTCATGACTGCAGCATTGGACGCGATCCCCTTTGCTCGTTTTCACATGAGACCTCTACAGCTTTGTATGCTGAACCAATGGTGCAGGGATTATACAAAGATATCACAATTAATATCCTTAAATCCCAATGTACGACACTCTGACGTGGTGGATAGATCACCATCGTTTGGTTCAAGGGGCTTCTTTTGTTCGGCCAACCTGGACTGTGATCACAACAGATGCAAGTCTTTTAGGTTGGGGAGCTGTTTGGGGATCTCAAAGCAAAAGGGGTTTGGAAATCTCAAGAGGCAAGATTACCAATAAATATTTTAGAACTCCGTGCAATTTTCAGAGCTCTTCAGTTTTGGCCTCTGTTAAAGAGAGAACCATTAATTTGTTTTCAGACTGACATATGCCACTGTTGTGATATTGTCTATCATCAGGGTGGGACTCGCAGTCCCCAAGCTATGAAATTACTATCTCGGATACTTGCTTGGGCGGAATCCAGCTCCTGTCTAATCTCTGTGTGCATATCCCAGGTGTAGACAATTGGGAGGCGGATTATATCACCCGCCAGACTTTACATCCAGGGGAGTGGTCTCTCCATCCAGATGTATTTTCTCAGATTGTTCAGATGTGGGGTCTTCCAGAGATAGATCTCATGGCCTCTCATCTAAACAAGAAACTTCCCAGATACCTGTCCAGGTCCAGGGATGTTCAGGCAGAAGCAGTGGATGCGCTGACACTTCCTTGGTGTTATCATCCTGCTTACATTTTCCCGCCTCTAGTTCTCCTTCCAAGAGTGATCTCCAAAATCATCATGGAACAATCATTTGTGTTGCTGGTGGCTCCAGCATGGCCACACATGTTTTGGTATGCGGATCTGGTTCGGATGTCCAGTTGCCCGCCTTGGCCACTTCCGTTACAGCCAGACCTACTATCTCAAAGTCCGTTTTTCCATCAGGATCTCAAATCATTAAATTTGAAGGTATGGAAATTGAACGCTTAGGTTTCTCTGACTCAGTGATTAATACTATGTTACAAGCTCGTAAATCTGTCTCTAGAAAGATTTATTATAGAGTTTGGAAGACTTACATTTCATGGTGTTCTTCTCAAATTATCTTGGCATTCTTTTAGAATTCCTAAAATTTTACAGTTTCTTCAGGATGGTTTGGATAAGGGTTTGTCTGCAAGTTCCTTGAAAGGACAAATCTCCGCTCTTTCTGTTTTATTTCACAGAAAGATTGATATACTTCCTGATATACACTGTTTTGTACAGGCTTTAGTTCGTGTTAAGCCGGTCATTAAATCAATTTCTCCTCCTTGGAGTCTTAATTTGGTTCTGAAGGCTTTACAGGCTCCTCCATTTGAACCTATGCATTCTTTGGACATTAAACTACTTTCTTGGAAAGTGTTGTTCCTCTTGGCCATCTCTTCTGCTAGAAGAGTTTCTGAGCTATCTGCTCTCTTTCTTGTGAGTCTCCTTTTCTGATTTTTCATCAGGATAAGGCATTTTTGCAGACTTCTTTTCAATTTTTACCTAAGGTTGTGAATTTTAACAACATTAATAGAGAAAGTGTTGTCCCTTCCTTATGTCCTAATCCTAAGAATTCTTTGGATGTGGTAAGAGCTTTGAAATATTATGTGGAAGCTACTAAAGATTTCAGGAAGACTTCCAGTCTATTTGTTTTATTTTCTGGTCCTAGGAAAGGTCAGAAGGCTTCTGCTATTTCCTTGGTTGAAACTTTTGATTCATCAAGCTTATTTGGAGTTTTTATCAGGTAAATTCTTACATAAAACAATTCATCTAAGAACTTACTTGATAAATTCATTTCTTTCATATTGGCATGAGTCCATGAGCTAGTGACGTATGGGATATACATTCCTACCAGGAGGGGCAAAGTTTCCCAAACCTCAAAATGCCTATAAATACACCCCCACACCACACCCACAATTCAGTTTAACAAATAGCCAAGAAGTGGGGTGATAAAGAAAGGAGTAGAAAGCATCAACAAAGGAATTTGGAAATAATTGTGCTTTATACAAAAAAATCATAACCACCACAAAAAAGGGTGGGCCTCATGGACTCTTGCCAATATAAAAGAAATGCATTTATCAGGTAAATTCTTACATAAATTATGTTTTCTTTGATGTAATTAGCAAGAGTCCATGAGCTAGTGACGTATGGGATAGCAAATACCCAAGATGTGGAACTCCACACAAGAGTCACTAGAGAGGGAGGGATAAAAATAAAAAGACAGCCAATTCCGCTAAAAAAAAGAATCCACAACCCAAATCAAAAGTTTTAATCTTTATAATGAAAAAAACCTGAAATTATAAGCAGAAGAATCAAACTGAAACAGCTGCCTGAAGTACTTTTCTACCAAAAACTGCTTCTGAAGAAGAGAAAACATCAAAATGGTAGAATTTAGTAAAAGTATGCAAAGAAGACCAAGTTGCTGCTTTGCAAATCTGATCAACAGAAGCTTCATTCTTAAAAGCCCAGGAGGTAGAAACTGACCTAGTAGAATGAGCTGTAATCCTCTGAGGCGGGGATTTACCCGACTCCAAATAAGCATGATGTATCAAAAGGTTTAACCAAGACGCCAAAGAAATGGCAGAAGCCTTCTGACCTTTCCTAGAAACAGAAAAGATAACAAATAGACTAGAAGTCTTTCTGAAATCTTTAGTAGCTTCAACATAATATTTCAAAGCTCTTACCACATCCAAAGAATGTAAAGATATTTCCAAAGAATTCTTAGGATTAGGACACAATGAAGGGACAATAATTTCTCTACTAATGTTGTTGGAATTCACAACTTTAGGTAAAATTTAAATGAAGTCCGCCTTATCCTGATGAAAAATCAGAAAAGGAGACTCACAAGAAAGAGCAGATAATTCAGAAACTCTTCTAGCAGAAGAGATGGCCAAAAGGAACAATACTTTCCAAGAAAGTAATTTAATGTCCAGAGAATGCATAGGCTCAAACGGAGGAGCATGTAAAGCTCTCAAAACAAAATTAAGACTCCAAGGAGGAGAAATTGGCTTAATGACAGGCTTGATACGAACCAAAGCCTGTACAAAATAATGAATATCAGGAAGATTAGCAATTTTTCTGTGAAACAGAACAGAAAGAGCAGAGATTTGTCCTTTCAAGGAACTTGCAGACAAACCCTTATCCAAACCATCCTGAAGAAACTGTAAAATTCTAGGAATTCTAAAAGAATGCCAAGAGAATTTATGAGAAGAACACCATGAAATGTAAGTCTTCCAATAAATCTTTCTAGACACAGATTTGCGAGCCTGCAACATAGTATTAATCACCGGGTCAGAGAAACCTCTATGACTAAGCACTAGGCGTTCAATTTCCATACCTTCAAATTTAAGGATTTGAGATCCTGATGGAAAAATGGACCTTGAGATAGAAGGTCTGGTCTTAACGGAAGTTGCCAAGGTTGGCAACTGGACATCTTAACAAGATCCGCATACCAAAACCTGTGTGGCCATGCTGGAGCCACCAGCAGTACAAATGAATGCTCCATTATGATTTTGGAAATCACTCTTGGAAGAAGAACTAGAGGCGGAAAGACATAAGCAGGTTGATAATTCCAAGGAAGTGACAACGCATCCACTGCTTCCGCCTGAGGATCCCTGGACAGATACCTGGGAAGTTTCCCGTTTAGATGAGAAGCCATAAGATCTATTTCTGGAAGTCCCCACATCTGAACAATTTGAAGAAACACATCTGGGTGAAGAGACCATTCTCCCGGATGTAAAGTCTGGCGCCTGAGATAATCCGCTTCCCAAATGTCTATACCTGGGATATGGACCGCAGAGATTAGACAGGAGCTGGATTCTGCCCATGCAAGTATCCAAGATACTTCTTTCATAGCTTGATGATTGACATACACCACGGTTGTGACATTGTCTGTCTGAAAACAAATAAACAGTTCTCTCTTCAGAAGAGGCCAAAACTGAAGAGCTCCGAGAATCACACAGAGTTCCAAAATATTGATTGGTAATCTCGCCTCTTGAGATTTCAAAACCCCCTGCGCTGTCAGAGATCCCCAGACAGCTCCCCAACCTGAAATACTTGCATCTGTTGAAATCACAGTCCAGGTTGGACGAACAAAAGAGGCCCCCTGAACTAAACGATGGTGATCTAACCACCAAGTCAGAGATAGTCGAATATTGGGATTTAAGGATATTAATTGTAATATCTTTGTATAATCCCTGCACCATTGGCTCAGCATACAAAGCTGAAGAGGTCTCAAATGAAAACGAACAAAGGGGATTGCGTCCGATGCTGCAGTCATGAGACCTAAAACCTCCATGCACATAGCTACTGAAAGGAATGACTGAGACTGAAGGTTCAGACAAGCTGAAACCAATTTCAGACGTCTTTTGTCTGTTAGAGACAAAAGTCATGGATACTGAATCTATTTGGAATCCTAAAAAGGTTACCCTTGTCTGAGGAATCAAGGAACTTTTTGGTAAATTGATCCTCCAACCATGTCTTTGAAGAAACACTAGTTGATTCGTGTGAGATTCTGCAGAATGTAAAGACTGAGCAAGTACCAAGATATCGTGCAAATAAGGAAACACCGCAATACCCCGCTCTCTGATTACAGAGAGAAGGGCACCGAGAACCTTTGAAAAGATCCTTGGAGCTGTTGCTAGGCCAAAAGGAAGAGCAACAAATTGGTAATGCTTGTCTAGAAAAGAGAATCTCAGGAACTGATAGTGAGTGATCTGGATGAATCGGAATATGAAGATATACATCCTGTAAGTCTATTGTGGACATATAATGCCCTTGCTGAACAAAAGGCAGAATAGTCCTTATAGTCACCATTTTGAATGTTGGTATTCTTACATAACGATTCAAAAATTTTAGATCCAGAACTGGTCTGAAAGAATTTTCTTTAGAATAATGAACAGATTTGAATAAAACCCCATACCCCGTTCTGGAAAGGGAACTGGCACAATCACCCCGGTTGACTCCAGGTCTGAAACACACTTCAGGAAAGCCTGAGCCTTTACTGGGTTCACTGGAATGCGTGAGAGAAAGAAACTTCTCACAGGCGGTCTTACCTTGAAACCTATTCTGTACCCTTGAGAAACAATGTTCTGGATCCAATGATTTTGGATTGAATTGATCCAAACATCTTTGAAAAATCTTAGTCTGCCCCCTACCAGCTGTGCTGGAATGAGGGCTGCACCTTTATGCGGACTTGGGGGCTGATTTTGTTTTTCTAAAAGGCTTGGATTTATTCCAGACTGGAGAAGGCTTCCAATTGGAAAGGAAGGGTCAGGTTTCTGTTCCTTATTCTGACGAAAGGAACGAAAACGGTTAGCAGCCCTAAATTTACCCTTAGATTTTTTATCCTGAGGCAAAAAGGCTCCCTTCCCCCCAGTGACAGTTGAAATAATAGAATCCAATTGAAAACCAAATAATTTATTACCTTGGAAAGAAATCTATTACATTGGAAAGAGATAGCAACGTTGAAGTCATATCCGCATTCCAAGATTTTAGCCATAAAGCTCTTCTAGCTAAAATAGCTAAAGACATATACCTGACATCAATTCTAATGATATCAAAAATGGCATCACAAATGAAATTAGCATGTTGAATTAGCTTAACAATGCTACACACATTAGGATCTGGTACTTGTTGCGCTAAAATTTCCAACCAAAAGGTTGAAGCTGCAGCAACATCAGCCAAAGAAATAGCAGGCCTAAGAAGATGACCTGAACATAAATAAGCCTTCCTTAGATAAGATTCAAGCTTCCTATCTAAAGGATCTTTAAAAGAAGTACTATCTGCCGTAGGAATAGTAGTACGCTTTGCAAGAGTAGAGATAGCCCCATCAACTTTGGGGATCTTTTCCCAAAACTCCAATCTATCAGTCGGCAAAGGGTACAACTTCTTAAACCTTGGAGAAGGAGTAAATGAAGTACCCAGACTATTCCATTCCCTAGAAATTACATCTGAAATAGCATCAGGAACTGGAAAAACCTCTGGAATAACCACATGAGGTTTAAAAACCGAATTTAAACGTTTACTGGTTTTAATATCAAGAGAACTAGACTCCTCCATATCTAATGCAATCAACACCTCTTAATAAAGAACGAATAAACTCCATTTTAAATAAACATGAAGTTTTGTCAGTGTCAATATCGGAGGTAGAATCTTCTGAACCAGATAGATCCTCATCAGAGATAGATAAATCAGAATGCTGTCGGTCATTTAAAAATTCATCGAATTTATGAGATGTTTTAAAAGACCTTTTACGTTTATTAGAAGGTGGTATAATAGACAGGGCCTTCTGAATAGAATTAGAAACAAATTCTCTCACATTAACAGGAATATCCTGAACATTAGATGTTGAAGGAACAACAACAGGTAATGGATTACTACTAATGGAAATATTGTCTGCTTTTGAAAGTTTATCATGACAACTAACACAAACTACAGCCGGAGGAACAGTTACCACAAGTTTACAACAAATGCACTTAGCTTTGGTAGAACCGACATCAGGCAGAAGCATTCCAGAAGTAGATTCTGAGACAGGGTCAGATTGAGACATCTTGCAATATGTAATAGAAAAAACAACATATAAAGCAAAATTATCAATTTCCTTATATGACAGTTTCAGGAATGGGAAAAAATGCAAACAGAATAAGCCTCTGGAAACCAGAAGCAAAAAGAAATAGACTTAAATAATGTCAAAATCTGGCGCCAAGTATGATGCCCACAACTGACAAAATATTTTTTGGCGCCAAAAAAAGTCTGCAACAAACACGAGCGTCATAGATGACGCAACTACGTGAAAACTCTCGGCGTCAACAAACGTAATTCTCGCGGCAAAAAAGTCTCACGCCAAAAATTACGCAATAAATTATAGCATTTTGTGCTCCCGCGAGCCTAACAGCCCGCAATTTAGAAAAGAAAGTCAATTTGAAAAATTTTCAGGTAAGAAATAATCTTTTCATATGCATTTCCCAAAAATGAAACTGACAGTCTGTAAGAAGGAAATATACTGATTAACCTGAATCATGGCAAATATAAGTATAAAACATATTTAGAACTTTACATATAATGTGCCAAACCATAGCTGACTGAGCGTGTCAAATAAAAAAAAATTAAAAAAAACACAAACCACACTTACCAAAAGACACTCATCTACATAAAGTAGATAGCCAAACCAGTACTGAAACGAGAATCAGTAGAGGTAATGGTATATAAGAATATATCGTCAATCTGAAAAGGGAGGTAGGAGATAATTCTCTACGACCGATAACAGAGAACCTATGAAATAGATCCCTGTTAGGATGACCATTGTATTCAATTGGTAATACTCCCTTCACATCCCTCTGTCAGTCACTGCACTCTGAGAGGAACCGGGCTTCAGCATGCTGAGAAGCGCATATCAACGTAGAAATATAGCACAAACTTACTTCACCACCTCCATAGGAGGCAAAGTTTGTAAAACTGAATTGTGGGTGTGGTGGGGGGTGTATTTATAGGCATTTTGAGGTTTGGGAAACTTTGCCCCTCCTGGTAGGAATGTATATCCCATACATCACTAGCTCATGGACTCTTGCCAATTACATGAAAGAAATATCCAATTTGCTCAAAATAAGTTTCAGGAATGGGAAAAAAAAATAGCTTATGATAAAATTCAAAATAAAAAATAAATAAAAAAGCTCTAGCAAACATCATAGCAACGAGTAAAAGAGGGAGAGACTTTAAAACAATTTTTTTGGCGCCAAAAATGACGCAAAGATTACGTAACTGCAGAGGAAAAAAAAATATTTGGCGGCAAAGCTAACAAAATAAAATGGCGCAACTTTGTGCCAAAATAAATTGCGTCAATAAAGAGGCGACTTTGCGCAAAAAATTACGCAACAAAAAGTTGCATTTTGCGTCATCGCGAGCCTAGTTAGCCCACGAAAATTTTGAAAAACAGACTCCAAGTTACAACTAACTGGAACCCCAGGTAGGATAAAAATACACAAAATCTCCTATGAACATAATTTCCTTGCTGAAACTGTTAGACTGTAAAGGGAAATACACAGACCTGACTCATGGCAAAACTCTGCAATAAATATTAAACACTTTATAATATAAAGTGCCAAACATAGCTGAGAGTAAAAAAAAAAAAAAGATATATACTTAACAGTAGACACCCATTATCTCTACTGATATGTTTCAGTACTGGTTTAGCTGTCTGCTATATGTGGATGGTTGAGGAGTATAATGTTGATCTGTAAAGGGAGGCAGCAGATGAATATCTGCGACCGATTTACAGAGAGCCTTAGAATAGATTTTCATATAGGTGAAAACATGGTATCATCAGGCAATACTCCCTTCACATCCTCAGACAAACAAAGTACTTTGAGAGGAACTGGACTTCAAAATGCTTAGAAGCGCCTATCATAGAAGAAATCAAGCACATCATGCTTCACCACCTTCCAAGGAGGCAACGTTTGTAAAACTGAGGTATGAGTGAGGTGTATTTATAGGCATTTGAGGTTTGGGAAACTTTGCCCCCCTCCTGGTAGGAATGTATATCCATACGTCGCTAGTTCATGGACTCTTGCCACTTACATGAAAGAAAATATGATTTTTATAAGCAGTGAACTTATACACATAGTAACAATTTATCAACTTTAATGTGTTCATATTATCTATTTTATCTGCTTGAATGTATTAAATGGTTTACAAATAGCCCCTTTTGTCATTTGAAATAACTGTTTGGATTTTAAAATAGACACTGAAAATATCAATATACCAGTATTATCTATAGAAAAGCTACACAAACAAGACAATTGAGCAGAAATAAAAGAGCCCAGCCAATTGAAAGTGTTCCTATAATGTTTTTTTTTTTTAGTCATTTTTATTGAGGCAAATTAAACATGAACAAAAACTTTGAAATCAATTAGTAGGTCTTCAAATATTAAAAATTATTTTTAAAAAAAGTTTGATAGTAATTTTAAAACCATGCAAATACAAATATTTTTAGCCTCTCAAGTCCTTTATTTGTATAACAGCTAAGATTTCAGTTGCTAATATTGCAAAATATCATAAATTTAATTAGTATATTCTAGTAATAAAGATTAGAGTTGTAGACACAATTTAGTGAAAGATGGCACTAAAGTTAAAAGAAAAAAAAAAAAAAAGTTTTTTCTATTTTCCTCAAGATCAAAATTAAACGAGGCATGATATGAAATGAAAATTGAAATAGGTTTGTTTCATTAGAGGAAATAAATCATTGTACAATGTGTTTGTATTCATATCAATATCTAAGCATACAGTGCAGGATTTACATCCAGCAGACCAGTGATACCATAGGAAATGGGCATTCAACAAACAGTCAATATCATTAGTTTTGTTCATTTTCTGCAAATTTTCTAAACAATGCAGTCTAGTTTATATTATAACTTTTGTTTGCCATCTGACTCTAGCTGCCTGCAAATCAACACTATTTTTTTTTTTTATAAACCTAGTATATTTTTATTTCTTTGTAATCCTTTTCTTATGTGAATCTTTTGGTGAGTTAGGAGATTTCCATTGTTTGCAAATCTTCTCCCACAATCTGTACATGTATAAGGTTTCTCTTCTGTGTGAGTCCTTAGATGACGTAATAAATTAGACTGTACTGTAAAACCTTTTCCACACTCTGTACATGTATAAGGTTTCTCCCCTGTGTGAGTTCTTAGATGATGTAGCAAATGACCTTGTTTTCCAAATCCTTTCCCACACTCTGTACAAGTATGAGGTTTCTCTCCTGTGTGAATCCTTAGATGATGTAGTAGATTACCTTGTGTTGCAAAATCTTTCCCACACTCTGAACATATATAAGGTTTCTCTCCTGTGTGAGTCCTTAGATGACGTAGCAAATCACATTGTTGTGCAAATCCTTTCCCACACTCTGTACATATATAAGATTTCTCCTCTTTATGACTCCTTATGTGACGTGCAAGACCTCTCTTTAGTGTGAAACCCTTTTTACACTCTGTACAAGTGAATGGTTTCTCTCCTGTGCGCATTATGTGGCTTGTATTAGCAGTGAATAATTTGTTATACACAGAGTCACTCATTACGGTTTAGTAGTTCACTTGAAAAAATTGCAGGGATATAATCAGTTTATATATTTTCAGTGCTTTTTTGCTTTACACAGACTCCCTCTAATCTTTACTGTGCTTCAGACTGTTTAGGAATTTTGTAATGTATTATCTAGAAAAAAAAAAAAAAAAAGGGTATTAACAACAGGTGTTAAAAAAAAAAAAAAAAAAAAAAAAAAAAAACAAACAAAAAACACACAGATGTTAAACCAATCACTTTCCTGTGTAAAATACACTACTATTTGTGCACAGTTTAATTTTTATTTTTTAAAATTAGAATTCAGCAAATATATATGAATACTTAAATTTTAAACTATATTAAAGGGACAGTCAACACCAGAATTTTTGTTGTTTTAAAAGATAGATAATCCCTTAATTACCAATTCCCCAGTTTTGCATAACCAACACAGTTATAATTATACACATTTTACCTCTGTAATTACCTTGTATCTATGCCTCAGCAGACTGCCCCCTCATTTCAGTGCTTTTTGACAGACTTGCATTTTAGCCAATCAGAGATGTCTCCATGGTAAAGTCACGTGCAAGAGCTCAATGTTATCTATATGAAACACGTGAACTAATGCCCCCTAGTGGTGAAAAACTATCAAAATGCATTTAGATTAGAGGCGGCCTTCAATTAACATATGAACCTCCTAGGTTTAGCTTTCAACTAAGAATACCAAGAGAACAAAGCAAAATTGGAAAGTTGTTTAAAATGACATGCCCTATTTGAAACATGAACTTTTTTTTGGACTTGACTGTCCCTTTAACCTATTCAATACAGTGATGAACTTAAGTAGTTGACTGTCATTTGAACTGACTGCATTTACACTTTATTTTAATTAAAAGTTGAAGGATACTGAATTTGTACCAACACTTATAGAAATTAATTTTGTAAAAATGTGCAAATAAAGAAAAATATGAAATGAAAATAAAATTACTTTCTAGACTAACGTTTCCAAAATTGGCAACTAAATTTGTTTGTCTCTGCATGCACCTACCAGGGCCATTTTCACTTTGACTACACACAAAATAAAAAGTCTATATTTACCCAGTTGTATTTGCATGAATACCTGCATTTATTAGCTCGGCAAAACAAGGAAGTATAAGCCCCAATATAAATAACACAGCAATATGAGACCAGCAGCTGCTCTTCGGTGAACCTTATTTCACCAACAATAAAAAATAGAGATGTTTTAAGATATTTACAAATGTACAAAGAACAATTCCGAATCAATCCTATATACTCTAGCAAGTAAACTCTAGCTTGTTAGTATGGCTGATACGATTGTCACAAAGTAACAGGAAATGTTACCAAAGAGGGATTAGCAGCAGGAAATGGGAACCACTTAACTATCAGAGCAGGCAATTTAAATTGCAGCCCTCTAAAGTATTGCAAGCCTACTACTATCTGAACATACATTATGTTCCAATGCAAAATTTAAAAAAAAACGAACATCATTAAAAAATAGGTTAAGGGAATAAAACCTTTAAAGTGAAGAAAATGCAACAGGCATAATTAAAGGTTGGAGGGTTTCAGATAAAGTAATTTGCTACTCTCTTAAATAATTTGGTTGATGGGACAATCCTCCAATGCAATTGATTGAGAATGGTGTGTTTAATCCTGGACTTAAATTTACTCTACTTGTCTCTCTGACATACAAAGCCCTCAACTGCACTGCTCCCCCTATATCTCAGACCTTGTCTCCAGATAATTTCTACAACAGTGCAACTCTTGGCAGGGCACTCAACCCATTTGATCTGTATAAATGTTTCCTTGTATTCCGCCTATGTTCATAGTGCTGCGGAATCTGTTGGCGCTCTACAAATAAATAATACAATTGTTAAAGATACAATTATACAAAGTTTTAAATATGCAGTAATCTATATATTTTTTTAAAAGCAGGACATGTAATGAGTAGAGTGGGTTGCAGTATAACTTACCATTGCCACAGAAGCACTAAATGTATGGAATCCTTCTGGTTCCTTCTTGGGCTATTCCTTTTCTGCTCAGAGCTGTGCTCTCAGATATTTATCCTGTTGGGATAAAATGAAAGTACTTTTCTGTCAGAGATGTTAATTGATCCGTTTCTGTTGTGTCTTCTGGTATCATAAATTAGAAGTTCCTGACTCTCCCTCAACATACAGATAACTTTAGGATCAGATTTAAGTATTTACTTTCTCAAAAATATGTAAACATTGGATAATTGTCCTTTGAATAACTTATTTCTCACTAAAAATCACCAAGATAAGAGATATTAAAATTCTATTTTTATTTGTTTTATTGAGGTCTTGATATTAAGATAGTTATAAAAATGGACATTGTACACTAGATTTTTTTTTTGCATAAATGATTTGTAGATTATACATTTTTTATAGCCCATCTGGGAGTGTTTTTCTAACAATGAACAGTTTTGATTATTTAAAAAAAAATAAAAATAATAATTTTGCTGATTTTCAGACTCCTAACTTATATCTCTCTATATTTATATTATTATTATTAGTTATTTGTAAAGCGCCAACAGATTCCGCAACGCTATTAACAAAGGAGGAGTACAACAAAACAGTTATAGGGATCAAATGTGTAGAGGGCCCTGCCAAGAGTTGCACTGTTGTAGTCAGCTCGAGAAGGTGATCAACAAACAGCTGGACTCTTAAGCTTACATGCTAAGGGGGTTCAGGGGATAGCAATGGAGGAGAGGAGCTGGTATAAAGAAAGGTTAGCGTAGGTTGTATGCATCCCTGAACAGTAGAGTCTTTAGGGAGCACTTGAAGCTTTTAAAACTAGGAGAGTCTTGTGGAGCGAGGAAGAGAGTTCCACAAGATGGGAGCCAGTCTGGAGAAGTCCTGTAAACGGGAGTGTGGTGAGGTGACAAGAGAGGAGGAGGGTAGGAGGTCTTGAGCAGAGCGAAGGGGACGGGAGGGAGAGTATCTGGAGACAAAGTCTGAGATATAGGGGGAGCAGTGCAGTTGATGGCTTTGTATGTCAGTGAGAATTTTGTGTTTGATCCTAGAGGAAGCCAGTGAAGATATTGGCAAAGAGGTGCAGCAGATGAAGAGCGACTTGTGAGGAAGATGAGTCTGGCAGAGGCATTCATTAAGGATTGTAAAGGAGCTAGGTGGTAGGTGGGGAGACCAGAGAAGACAGAGTTGCAGTAATCGAGGCGGGAGAGGATGAGAGAGTGGATTAAAATCTTAGTTGTGTCTTGTGTAAGGAAGTGTCTAATTTTAGAGATGTTTTTAAGATGGAAGCGGCAGGCTTTAGCCAAAGACTGAATGTGAGGAGTGAAAGAAAGATCTGAGTCAAATGTGACCCCGAGACATCGGGCATGCGGGGTAGGGGTAATGAAGGAGTTGTCGACAGTTATAGAGAGATTGGGGGTGGAGAGTTTAGAAGAAGGGGGGAAATTAAGGAGCTCAGTTTTGGAGAGATTTAGCTTGAGGTAGTGAGAGGACATCCAGTTGGAGATGTGAGAAAGACAGTTAGGGACACGGGTTAGCAAGGAAGGAAAAAGGTCTTGTGCAGAGAAGTAGATTTGGGTGTCATCGGCATACAAATGATATTGTAAACCATGGGACTTTATTAGGGAACCTAGTGATGACGTGTAGATTGAGAAGAGAAGGGGACTGAGGACAGAGCCTTGCGGTACTCCGACAGAAAGTGGTGATGGGGCAGAGGAGGCTACACTAAAAAAGGTACGGTTTGACAGGTAGGAAGAGAGCCACGAGAGGGCTGTGTCACATATGCCGAAGGATTGGAGGGTTTGGAGCAAGAGAGGGTGGTCAACAGTGTCAAAGGCTGCAGACAGATCAAGGAGAATAAGCAGAGGGAAGTGGCCTTTTGATTTTGCTGTAAGTAGGTTATGGTAACCTTAACAATTGCTGTTTCTGTGGAGTGATGGGGACGAAATCCAGATTGCAATGGGTCAAGGAGGGAGTTTATTGTAAGGAAATGGGATAGGCGTGCATAAGCTAGTTTTTCGAGAAGCTTTGATGCAAGAGGGAGGAGGGAAATAGGGCGGTAGTTGGATGGGGAGGTAGGATCAAGGGAAAGTTTTGAGGATAGATGTGACCAGTGCATGTTTCAGCGATGAGGGAAATATACCGGTGCTGAAGGAGAGGTTGAAAGTGTGTGTGAGTATAGGGGTAAGGGTGGCAGAGAGGGAGGGGAGTAGCTGTGAGGGGATAGTTTCAAGGGGACAGGTAGTGAGGCGAGAGCGCAGTATAAGTGCCAAAACCTCTTCCTCAGTAACAGGGGAGAATGAGCTAAGTTTAAGGTTATGTGGGTTGTGGTTGATTGAGAGCATTTGAAGGGGGGGGGGGAAAGAGAATGGAATTATGTTGAGAGCCGATGGAGTTGATTTTGTTATTGAAGTGGTTGGCAAAGTCTTGAGCTGACAGAAGTTGTATTAGGAGGTGGGGGAGGGTGGAGAAGAGTATTGAAAGTGGAGAACAAATGTTTTGGGTTTGAAGAAAGATTAGAGATAAGAGTAGAGAAGTAGTGTTGCTTATGGAAATTAAGGGTAGAGTAGTAGGAGTTAAAGATAAATTTGTAATGTTTAAAATCAGCTGAACTCCTAGATTTTCTCCAGTGCCGCTCAGCAGTACGGGAACATCTGTGTAGGTATTGTGTCAGAGGAGTATGCCAGGGCTGAGGATGAGTGTTTGATTTCCGAGCTATGGTAAGAGGGGCGAGATTGTCAAGGACGGATGTAAGGGTGGAATTATAGTGGCAGATAGATTGGTCAGGGCATGAAAAGGGGGAGAAGGATGAGAGGAGAGGTTTGAGGGAATTCGAAAGCGGTTGTTGATCTAATGACGTAATGCTTCTGTGAAGTTTGGTGTGAGGAGCAGAAGGAGGGAGAGTTGTAGGGAGGGATGATATGTTGCAAGTAAGGAGATGGTGGTCAGAAAAGAGGAAAGGGAGAGTTTTTGAAGTTTGAGAGGGTGCATCGATAGCTAACGATCAGGTCAAGGGAGTGACCATCTTTGTGAGTGGGAGAATCAGTCCATTGTGACAAACCAAAAGAGGAAGTGAGTTGAAGAAGTTGTTTTGCAGAGGAGGCAGTGGGATTGTTAAGAGGGATGTTGTTGTCACCAAGAATGAGGGAAGGGGTGTCTGAGGAAAGGAAATAAGGCAGCCATGCAGCCAAGTGATCTAGAAATTGAGTTGAGGAGCCAGGAGGACGGTATATGACTGCAACACGTATAGAAAGAGGAGAGTATAAGCGAATCATGTGGGTTTCGAATGAGGAAAATGTGAGGGAAGAGAGGGGATGTATTTGTTGAAAGGTGCAACGAGAGGAAAGTAAAATACCTACACCACCTCCTTGTCTATTACCAGACCTAGGAGTGTGGCTGAAGTGGAGACCCCCATGTGACAGAGCAGCAGTGGATGCTGTGTCTAGGGGAGAGAGCCAGGTTTCTGTTAGGGCCAGAAGGTTGAGGGAGTGGGAGATAAAGAGGTCATGTATAGAAGTGAGTTTGTTGCAAACAGAGCGAGAGTTCCAAAGTGCACAAGTGAAAGGGGAAGTGGCTTTTGATGCAAGAGGAATGTGAGTAAGGTTGGCAGAGTTTTGTTTTTTTGAGTCTGTGGGATGGTATACATAGATGTGCACGGCTTGTCAGTGGTTGGGGACCAGGATTAGGGGAGATGTCACCAGCAGTAAGTAGAAGCAAGAGGGAGAGTGACATAAGAGGAGATGCAGTAGTGAGACAGACAGAGAGATTTCCTGATCTAAATAAGGAGTTTCATGAGCTTATACCGTTATACCGTTATTGTAAGACTGATAAACTGGCAGCAACTGACGAATTAGGGGTTAATAACTTTATTTAGTGTCAGCGATGTCGGGCCAGCGGATTAGGGGTTAATAACGTTTAGTGCCACCCTGGCAGGTTCATAGAACAATGTTTGTCTGAACAAAGAACAAGGGGAAAAAAATAAAAAAACAAACGAAATAGAACTTAAAGAATGTGAATGGGTGATATTTTGTGAAACTCTATATAGGATGACTTTGGGTACAACTAGATTATATTTTTTGCTTTGCTGAGTGAGTTTAAACAGGGATAGGGACATGAACACAATTTCACAATGGGTTAAACCACCTCTCTGGTAATTCAGAGTTTTGTGTAAATGTAAACTATTATTTGTATGGTTCAATATTTTATAGCTACTTATTTTCTGCATAAATTGCAAGATGTGATAGTCTCTAATATTTTTAATAGAACTATAGAAGACTCATGTGCTGCTATTTACTAGGTGCACCCCAGCGCCGCTACTTTACTCGGCGCACCCCAGAAAAATGACAAAGATATAAATAATTTTGCATTTCATACAGTGGTGTTCTCTCATATTATGATGATATTACTGCAAAATAACTTTATTTTCTATACACTGCAATACAAATCTTATAACTGGATGCATGACCAAAGTATGTGAAGAAACAGATTGGTCAATTAAAAGGGACACTGAACCCAATTATTTTCTTTTGTGATTCAGCTAGAGCATGAAATTTTAAACAACTTTCTAACTTACCCCTATTGTCAACATTTCTTCATTCTCTTGGTATCTTTATTTGAAATGCAAGAATGTAAGTTTAGATGCCGGCCCATTTTTGGTGAACAACCCGGGTTGTTCTTGCTGATTGGTGGATAAATTCATCCACCAATAATAAAGTGCTGTCCAGAATTCTGAACAAAAAAAAAAAAAAAGCTTAGATGCCTTCTTTTTCAAATAAAGATAGCAAGAGAATGAAGAAAATTTAATAGGAGTAAATAAGAAAGTTGCTTGCTCTATCTGAATCATGAAAAAAAAAAATTGGGTTCAATGTCCCTTTAACTATGAATCAGAGGAATGTAGAACTTTTTGGATAACCGAATATATTTTAATTAAACAGATTAAAACTTATATAAATAAGATGTCTCCCAAAAAAATTGTCTTACATAATTAAGATAGAACGTACAATTTCAAATAACTTTCCAATTTACGTTATTATCTAATTTGCTTTGTTCTTAGTATTCTTTAAAACAAAAAAAATATATATCATACCTATGTGGGCTTAAAAGTAACAATGCACTACTGGGAGCTAGCTGCACACATACTGCTCTTGTCATTGGCTGATTCAGATAGGGCATGTAATTTTAATCAACTTTTTGCTCTTCGTATTCTTAGTTGAAAGCTAAACCTATGTTAATTTTGACAGTTTTTCACCACTAGAGGTAATTAGTTCACGTTTGTCATACAAATAACATTGTGTTCATGCACATGGAGTTACCTAGGAGCCAGCACTGATTGGCTAATATGCAAGTCTGTTAAAATAACTGAAATAAGGGGGCTGTCTGCAGAGGCTGAGATACAAGGTAATCACAGAGGTAAAAAGTTTATTAATATAACTGAGATAAGGGGCAGTCTGCAGAGGCTTAGATACAGGGTAATCACAGAGGTAAAAAGTATATTAATATAACTGAGATAAGGGGGCAGTCTGCAGAGGGTTAGATACAGGGTAATCACAGTGGTAAAATGTATATTAATATAACCGAGATAAGGAGCAGTCTGCAGAGGCTTGGATACAGAGTAATCAGAGGTAAAACGTATATTAATATAACTGAGATAAGGGGCAGTCTGCAGATGCTTAGATACAAGGTAATCACAGAGGTAAGAAGTATATTAATATAACTGAGATAAGGAGCAGTCTACAGCGGCTTAGATACAGAGTAATCACAGAGGTAAAAGTATATTAATATAACTGAGATAAGGGGCAGTCTGCAGAGGCTTAGATACAAGGTAATCACAGAGGTAAGAAGTATATTAATATAACTGAGATAAGGAGCAGTCTACAGCGGCTTAGATACAAGGTAATCACAGAGGTAAAATGTATATTAATATAACCGAGATAAGGAGCAGTATGCAGAGGTTTAGATACAAAGGTAATCACAGAGGTAATAAGTATATTAATATAACTGTGTTGGTTATGCAGAACTGGGGAATAGTTAATAAAGGGATTATCTTTCTTTTTTAAAAACAACAAGTCTGGTGTTGACTGTCCCTTTAACATTGCACAGGAGATTGGAATTGAGGACTGTGGGATAAACGTTACCCAGAGTCTATTAAGTTATAAAAATGACTACAACAAAAGAAAATATTGAGTGAAAAACAGACAAAGCAAATAGGAACAGATTGTAATGATTCTAGTTCAGGCTAAAGGCACCAAGTGCGGCAAAAAGGATTTATTTAGGCGCAACATTAAAGGAATTGGCCAATCAGAGACCAGAATGAGAAATAAGTATTAGTGAAAGCTTGTAATGGCAATTAAAGGGACATCCAAGGCAACATTTGAAAATGCTTCAAATAAAAGCTATAGCTGTTTCAAAAGTGTATTTAAGTATGCACCGTGCACCAGCATTTTAAACACAGCAGTTGCTCAGAGAATCTAAGGCGCTTGTACCATCTGGTAATGACTAAGTTTGTTCATTGCTGACATGATTCAAACCCCACTGGTGCTCTGAGCAGCTGCGTTATTTAAAATGCTGGTGCACTGAGAATATCTAGCTATGCTTCACATGCACGTGCAAACAATAAAACAGTGATAACGTTACTAGAAGCATTTTTGCCAATACATGTATATTGCACATATTTACGTTATATATGTGCATTTAAATTCTGACCAGTTGTCCCTTTAAGGATAGTCACAGATCATGTGGCATTTGCACAGACTATTAAATCAAGCAGTTTATGAGACAAAGCTCTAGTTAGTAGTAAAGATGTGCAGGAAGCAAACAAAGCCGTGGTCTAGTGGTAACTGCACAATCAATTAAAGGGCTAGTAAAGTAAACTAAAGGTTTAGGAGTCAGACAGACAATTTCAAGCAACTTTACAATGTACTTTTATTTATTTTGTTTAGTTCACATGGTATCCTTTGTTAAACAGTAACTGAGTGAGCTCAGGAGTGTGCACAAGCCTTTAGTCATCAGTGCTTGCAACAAGGTAATACATTGTTATAAACACTGCTGCCATAGAATGATACAGACACTGCAGCAGCAGAGGTCACAACTATGTATAACATCATTATAAACATTGTTATAAACACTGCTGCCATAGAATGATACAGACACTGCAGCAGCAGAGGTCACAACTATGTACAACATCATTATAAACATTGTTATAAACACTGCTGCAATAAAATGATACAGACCCTCTGCAGCAGAGGTCACAACTATGTACAACATCATTATAAACATTGTTATAAACACTGCTGCCATAGAATGATACAGACACTGCAGCAGAGGTCACAACTATGTATAACATCATTATAAACATTGTTATAAACACTGCTGCCATAGAATGATACAGACCCTCTGCAGCAGAGGTCACAACTATGTATAACATCATTATAAACATTGTTATAAACACTGCTGCCATAGAATGATACAGACACTGCAGCAGCAGAGGTTGCAACAATGTATAACATCATTATAAACATTGTTATAAACACTGCTGCCATAGAATGATACAGACCCTCTGCAGCAGAGGTCACAACTATGTATGACATTATAAACATTGTTATAAACACTGCTGCCATAGAATGATACAGACACTGCAGCAGCAGAGGTCACAACTATGTATAACATCATTATAAACATTGTTATAAACACTGCTGCCATAGAATGATACAGACACTGCAGCAGCAGAGGTTGCAATTATGTATAACATCATTATAAACATTGTTATAAACACTGCTGCCATAGAATGATACAGACCCTCTGCAGCAGAGGTCACAACTATGCATAACATCATTATAAACATTGTTATAAACACTGCTGCCATAGAACGATACAGACACTGCAGCAGAGGTCACAACTATGTATAACATCATTATAAACATTGTTATAAACACTGCTGCCATAGAACGATACAGACACTGCAGCAGAGGTCACAACTATGTATAACATCATTATAAACATTGTTATAAACACTGCTGCCATAGAATGATACAGACACTGCAGCAGCAGCAGAGGTCACAACTATGTATAACATCATTATAAACATTGTTATAAACACTGCTGCTATAGAATGATACAGACACTCTGCAGCAGCAGAGGTCACAACTATGTATAACATCATTATAAACATTGTTATAAACACTGCTGCCATAGAATGATACAGACACTGCAGCAGAGGTCACAACTATGTATAACATCATTATAAACATTGTTATAAACACTGCTGCCATAGAATGATACAGACACTGCAGCAGCAGAGGTCACAACTATGTATAACATCATTATAAACATTGTTATAAACACTGCTGCCATAGAACGATACAGACACTGCAGCAGAGGTCACAACTATGTATAACATCATTATAAACATTGTTATAAACACTGCTGCCATAGAATGATACAGACACTGCAGCAGCAGAGGTCACAACTATGTATAACATCATTATAAACATTGTTATAAACACTGCTGCCATAGAACGATACAGACACTGCAGCAGAGGTCACAACTATGTATAACATCATTATAAACATTCACCTAGATTTAGAGTTCTGCGTTAGCCGTCAAAACCAGCGTTAGGGGATCCTAACACTGGTTTTGGCCTACCGCTGGTATATAGAGTCTTGTAGGTAAGGGTCTAATGCTCACTTTCCAGCCGCGACTTTTCTATCCCGCAGATCCCCTTACATTAATTGCGTAGCCTCTCTTTTCAATGGGATCTTTCTAACGCTAGTATTTAGAGTCTTGGCTGAAGTGAGCGTTAGAACTCTAACGACAAAACTCCAGCCGCAGAAAAAAGCCAGGAGTTAAGAGCTTTCTGGGCTAACGCTGGTTCATAAAGCTCTTAACTACTGTGCTCTAAAGTACACTAACACCCATAAACTAACTATGTACCCCTAAACCGAGGTCCCCCCACATCGCCGCCACTCTATTAAATTTTTTAACCCCTAATCTGCCGACCGCACACCGCCGCAACCTACATTATCCCTATGTACCCCTAATCTGCTGCCCCTAACATCGCTGACCCCTACATAATATTTATTACCCCCTAATCTTCCCCCCCCCCCAACGTCGCCGCTACCTACACTTTAACCCCTAATCTGCCAACCGGACCTCGCCGATACTATAATAAATGTATTAACCCCTAAACCGCCTCACTCCTGCCTCAAAAACTCTATAATAAATTTTATTAACCCCTAATCTGCCCTCCATAACATCGCCGACAGCTAACTTCAAGTATCAACCCCTAATCTGCCGACTGGACTTCGCCGCTACTCTAATAAATGTATTAACCCCTTGTGACAGACCCTTCTGTCAGGACTGAAGGAGTTAATTGTGTTTAGCTAAGAAACTAATTTCTAAAGACAGAGTTGCTGGCTCCAGCTATAATCTAATTAGTGCTAAGCATTCTATTGTTTGATCACCTCCAGAGAGAAAACGCCTAAGTGATAAGAAGGGCCAAGAGTGTCTTGTGGTTGAAGTGTTTAAGTAATATAATTCTATTGTATCATGTCAAAGGGCTTGTTCCCTCCATGTAATGTACAACAGCCTTTCAACCCCCATCTGGGGGGGGGGTCAGACCTGCATAAATACTAGGCATAGCCTTTTAATAAATGTCATTCTGTTTTAAACCTGAAAACTGGCTGGGTTGTGAATTGCTGATTCCCTATGCAGGACATTGTTCATCTGATATTAACCTTGGTACACTGTTGGTACCGTAACAATTGGTGGCAAGCGATGGAATGAACCTTATCGCCCAGAAGAGCAACTACACAAGCCAGTAACCTCAGGAAGAGGGGGATTACTACAATACTGACTAAGATGGAAAGAGTAACAGGAACAGAAGGAACCAATGGGCCCAGCATATCAGACAGAACCCCTGAAGAAGCAAGCTTTGATCGGGCGGTTAAAATAAGACTGGCATATTATGGCCCCAACCCATCTGCGGAAATTATCGACTGGGTCATAGCAGCTGTGGAGGCCAACCTACTTCGCCAAAGCAGCGCTGCAGCAGCCCAAGTGGAAAAGAGAAAAGTAAATTTTGCAGCTTTTAAAAACTTCCTGGAAACAGAAGGAGAGATTGATGGGTTCCTTGCGGATTTTGAGAGGCAATGTGCACTACACAAGGTACCCGCAGAGGACTGGGTCACAATATTATCCGGAAAATTATCCGGCCGGGCCAGTGAGGCTTTTCGGGCCATTCCAGATGAGGAGGTTGGGGATTATAATACTGTGAAAGAGGCTCTGCTCTCCAGGTATGCGGTTACACCGGAGGCATACCGGAGGCGGTTCAGAGACACTGTTAAATTAGCTGGTGATTCCTACGTTGAGTGGGCATGTAAGGTGCACCGCACAGCAGCTCACTGGATAGCGGGGTGCCAAGCCGTATCTGGGGAAGAGGTGCTGCAGCTATTCCTGTTGGAACATTGCTTTGACAAGTTATCAGCAGGAGTTAGAGAGTGGGTTCGGGACCGTAAACCCTCCACCCTGCATGAAGCTGCTCGCCTGGCAGATGAGTATATGGATGCCCGCAAACTGGACACTGCTACCACTAAGCCCCCTGCTAGAGTGGAGTACAGACCCCCCAGTCACCCCAGCAGCTGCCAGTTACCAACCCCCGGCGCACCGCTATACCACACGGCCTCCGGCCACGAACTACCCTCAGAGAGCCCGGTTCAATTCACGGGGCTACTCACAGCCTATTTGGTGCTTTGGATGTAAGCAACTAGGGCACAAAAGACCAGAGTGTCCCCTAAATGCAGCGAACCAAGCACAGTCCTGGAGAAGACCCGCCGGCGGAATCCCACGTAACTCTCAGCCTGCGGCCCGCTACGTAGAGGCGCAAGAATGCTGGAGCATCCTACATGAGGCAGAACTTGTGCAAGCTGCCCACCGGAATAACCGGCAACTGGTTAAAGTGAATGGGAAGAAGGTCAGTGGTCTACGGGATACTGGTGCTACCATGACCTTGCTTCAAAAGAACTTGGTGTCTGAGAACCAGTACACTGGAGACACTGTGGCTGTGAGGGTAGCAGGGGGCGATGTGTTCAGCCTACCTGTTGCCAGGGTACATTTGGATTGGGGAGTGGGCGCTAGACCTGTGAATGTGGGGGTCAAGAAGGACTTACCTGCTGATGTTCTTCTTGGAAATGACTTGGCTCCCCTTGTTTCTGCCTATGCTCCCATGGGTCCCGCTGATGTTAACCCTGTGATTACCCGTGCTCAGATCCGTGCAGCAGAGACTGACCCACCTGCTGCTAACCCCTAGGACGCTGAGCTCAGTAAATCTCTATCCGCTATTGATACGTGGAAGTCCCGTTACAATGCGCTGATGAAGGAGAAGAGGAGCGCAGAGGAAAAAGCACGTTTAGAATGTGAATCTCTGCTAGACAAGCTGCACCGACAGACTGCAGAAAACACCAGCTTGAGAGTGGGACATGAAACATTAAAGACAAACTTAGCGACACTTGAGGAGAAGCTGACGCTGGCTCATAGTGAGGTGCAGCAACTCAAGGGCACCCTACGTCAGTATGAAGGGATTGTGGATACCTATAAAGAGCAGGTACAGAAAACTCGTAAAGAAGCTGATGGGATTTTGAAGGACTGTTTAGCCCTAGTCTGGGCACTGAGGAAGTTGAACCCTTCTTTGTATGGACAGGAATTCTCTCTCATAACGGGAATACAGATGGATTGTCCTGGCAAACTGACATGCCTACCACCTCCTAGTCCGGTCATCCCCAGGTTGACCCGCCAAAGGGTCAAGCCGGGTCTGCCGGAGTGTTCCACAAGGGGGGAGATATGTGACAGACCCTTCTGTCAGGACTGAAGGAGTTAATTGTGTTTAGCTAAGAAACTAATTTCTAAAGACAGAGTTGCTGGCTCCAGCTATAATCTAATTAGTGCTAAGCATTCTATTGTTTGATCACCTCCAGAGAGAAAACGCCTAAGTGATAAGAAGGGCCAAGAGTGTCTTGTGGTTGAAGTGTTTAAGTAATATAATTCTATTGTATCATGTCAAAGGGCTTGTTCCCTCCATGTAATGTACAACAGCCTTTCAACCCCCATCTGGGGGGGGGGGGGGTCAGACCTGCATAAATACTAGGCATAGCCTTTTAATAAATGTCATTCTGTTTTAAACCTGAAAACTGGCTGGGTTGTGAATTGCTGATTCCCTATGCAGGACATTGTTCATCTGATATTAACCTTGGTACACTGTTGGTACCGTAACACCCCTAAAGCTAAGTCTAACCCTAACCCTAACACCCCCCTAAGTTAAATATAATTTTTATCTAACGAAATAAAATAACTCTTATTAAATAAATTAATCCTATTTAAAACTAAATACTTACCTGTAAAAAAAACCCTAATATAGCTACAATATAACGAATAATTATATTGTAGCTATTTTAGGATTTATATTTATTTTACAGGCAACTTTGTATTTATTTTAACTAGGTACAATAGCTATTAAATAGTTATTTACTATTTAATAGCTACCTAGTTAAAATAATTACAAAATTACCTGTAAAATAAATCCTAACCTAAGTTACAATTAAACCTAACACTACACTATCAATAAATTAAACTATCTACAATTAAATCAACTAAACTACAAAAAAAACAAACACTAAATTACAAAAAATAAAAAAAAAAGATTACAAGAATTTTAAACTAAATTACACCTACTCTAAGCCCCCTAAATAAAATAACAAAGCCCCCCAAAATAAAAAAATTCCCTACCCTATTCTAAAATAAACATTTTACAGCTCTTTTACCTTACCAGCCCTTAAAAGGGCCTTTTGCGGGGCATGCCCCAAAGAAAACAGCTCTTTTGCCTATAAAAAAAAACATACAATACCCCCCCCAACATTACAACCCACCACCCACATACCCCTAATCTAACCCAAACCCCCCTTAAAAAAACCTAACACTAAGCCCCAGAAGATCTTCCTACCTTATCTTCACCACGCCGGGTATCACCGATCCGTCCAGAAGAGGCTCCGAAGTCTTCATCCTTTCCAGCAAGAAGAGGGTCCGAAGTCTTCATCCTATCCGGCAAGAAGAGGGCATCCGGACCAGTAGACATCTTCATCCAGGCAGCATCTTCTATCTTCTTCCATCCGGCACGGAGCAGGACCATCTTGAAGCAGCCGATGCGGATCCATCCTCTTCTTCCTGCGACTCCCGACGAATGAAGGTTCCTTTAAATGACGTCATCCAAGATGGCATCCCTCGAATTCCGATTGGCTGATAGAATCCTATCAGCCAATCGCAATTAAGGTAGGAAAAATCTGATTGGCTGATTGAATCAGCCAATCAGATTCAAGTTCAATCAGATTGGCTGATCCAATCAGATTGAGCTTGCATTCTATTGGCTGAGAGCTCAGACTCTCAGCTGCAGCAGCAGAGGTCACAACTATGTATAACCTCATTATAAACATTGTAATAAACACTGCTGCCATAAAATGATACAGACGCTCTGCAGCAGCAGAGGTCACAACTATGTATAACATCATTATAAACATTGTTATAAACACTGCTCCCATAGAGGTTGCAACTATGTATAACATCATTATAAACATGGTTATAAACACTGCTCCCATAGAGGTTGCAACTATGTATAACATCATTATAAACATTGTTATAAACACTTCTGCTATAGAGGTCACAACTATGTATAACATCATTATAAACATTGTTATAAACACTTCTGCTATAGAGGTTGCAACTATGTATAACATCATTATAAACATTGCTGCCAGAGGGCTTAGGACACATGCATGCTCCAGAACTTACACAGGGTTACTGCTTAACAAAAGGAGACCAAGAGAACTAAGTAAATGTAACACTTTATAAAACTGTATTTCCTATCATTGGCTTTACTGCCCCTTTAGTTATAAGGCAGAGTACAGGGCAGTACAATACTTAGGCTCAGGACAAACAAAAGGTCATTACCAGGTTACAGCTATGCAGCTTCCAGCAAACCAGGGTCAATAGCAGAAATGCAGGAGCTCAGGATATCAGCAACATGAGGAAAGCCCATCTCAGTGTAGTTTAAATAATACATTAGCAAGGAAGTACTCTAGCAGCCATCTTGTACAGGGCAGACAGGAAGTGCTCCATCGGCCATGATACATTCTGGCAGCAATGCAGATAGTAAGGGAACACCAGAGAAAGGTAATTGTCACATCATACAGGGCAGACAGGAAGTGCTCCATCGGCCATGATACATTCTGGCAGCAATGCAGATAGTAAGGGAACACCAGAGAAAGGTCATTGTCACATCATACAGGGCAGACAGGAAGTGCTCCGTCAGCCATGATACATTCTGGCAGCAATGCAGATAGTAAGGGAACACCAGAGAAAGGTAATTGTCACATCATACGAGAAGGGTCCAACTGCAGAGTGGAGCTCCACTCTAGACAGGAAACATGTGACCTCCACTCTAAGCTTTTTTTTTTTTTTTTTTATCAACTTTAATGTAACAAACAAGCTATAGACTGTGACAATGATTATGAAAACGAAACATTTTGTAGCTTTCTTGCTCTTAATGTTCATTCACAGTGTTTTATGCAGATTGTGATTTATAAGGTAACCACTGTGAATGAACATTAACCCCTTAGTGACCAGACCATTGTTACATTTTCTTACCCTTAAAGGGACATTAAACACTTTGAGATGGTAATATAAAATGATAAATTGTATATAATAAAACAACTCTGCAATATACTTTCATTATTTATTTTGTCCTCTTTTCCTGTTATTCCATTCTGAAATTGTGAGCTTTTCAGTTCCTGTTAGAAATGGAAGTGCAGAACACTGTTAAATCCAGCACAACTATTGGCTGCACACTCTAGTGACCTATTTATAACTGACCCTAATTGGCCACAGCAGAGAAGGTAACACAAGTTACAACATGGCAGCTCCCAGTGTTTTATAGACACTAAAACTTTACACTTATTTTGTCACTTTTTAAACAACTAATGAAACGTTAAAAAATACATCTACATGTTAGTCATGGACTAATCTTTTCTTTGAATGCATCATTCTATCTAGCATGTATTTAGTGTTTAATGTCCCTTTAAGGACCAAGGCTATTTTTACATATTTTGTGGTGTTTGTGTTTAGCTGTAATTTTCCTCTTACTCATTTACTGTACCCACACATATTATATACTCATTACTGTACCCACACATATTATATACCGTTTATATACTCATTACTGTACACACACATATTATATACTGTTTATATACTCATTACTGTACCCACACATATTATATACCGTTTATATACTCATTACTGTACCCACACATATTATATACCGTTTATATACTCATTTACTGTACCCACACATATTATATACTCATTACTGTACCCACACATATTATATACTCATTACTGTACCCACACATATACTCATTACTGTACACACACATATTATATACCGTTTATATACTCATTTACTGTACCTACACATATTATATACCGTTTATATACTCATTACTGTACCCACACATATTATATACCGTTTATATACTCATTACTGTACCCACACATATTATATACCGTTTATATACTCATTACTGTACCCACACATATTATATACCGTTTATATACTCATTTACTGTACCCACACATATTATATACTCATTACTGTACCCACACATATTATATACTCATTACTGTACCCACACATATACTCATTACTGTACACACACATATTATATACCGTTTATATACTCATTTACTGTACCTACACATATTATATACCGTTTATATACTCATTTACTGTACCCACACATATTATATACCGTTTATATACTCATTACTGTACCCACACACATATTATATACCGTTTATATACTCATTACTGTACCCACACATATTATATACCGTTTATATACTCATTACTGTACCCACACATATTATATACCGTTTATATACTCATTACTGTACCCACACATATTATATACCGTTTATATACTCATTTACTGTACCCACACATATTATATACCGTTTATATACTCATTACTGTACCCACACATATTATATACCGTTTATATACTCATTACTGTACACACACATATTATATACCGTTTATATACTCATTTACTGTACCTACACATATTATATACCGTTTATATACTCATTTACTGTACCCACACATATTATATACCGTTTATATACTCATTACTGTACACACACATATTATATACCGTTTATATACTCATTTACTGTACCTACACATATTATATACCGTTTATATACTCATTTTCTGTACCCACACATATTATATACCGTTTATATACTCATTACTGTACCCACACACATATTATATACCGTTTATATACTCATTACTGTACCCACACATATTATATACCGTTTATATACTCATTACTGTACACACACATATTATATACCGTTTATATACTCATTTACTGTACTCACACATATTATATACCGTTTATATACTCATTACTGTACACGCACATATTATATACAGTTTATATACTCATTTACTGTACCCACACATATTATATACCGTTTATATACTCATTACTGTACCCACACATATTATATATCGTTTATATACTCATTACTGTACCCACACATATTATATACCGTTTATATACTCATTACTGTACCCACACATATTATATACCGTTTATATACTCATTTACTGTACCCACACATATTATATACCGTTTATATACTCATTTACTGTACCCACACATATTATATACCGTTTATATACTCATTTACTGTACCCACACATATTATATACCGTTTATATACTCATTTACTGTACCCACACATATTATATACTCATTACTGTACTCACACATATTATATACCGTTTATATACTCATTACTGTACCCACACATATTATATACCGTTTATATACTCATTACTGTACACACACATATTATATACCGTTTATATACTCATTTACTGTAACCACACATATTATATACCGTTTATATACTCATTTACTGTACCCACACATATTATATACCGTTTATATACTCATTACTGTACCCACACATATTATATACTGTTTATATACTCATTACTGTACTCACACATATTATATATCGTTTATATACTCATTACTGTACCCACACATATTATATACCGTTTATATACTCATTACTGTACTCACACATATTATATATCGTTTATATACTCATTACTGTACCCACACATATTATATACCGTTTATATACTCATTACTGTACCCACACATTATTATATACCGTTTATATACTTATTTACTGTACCCACACATATTATATACCGTTTATATACTCATTACTGTACCCACACATATTATATACCGTTTATATACTCATTACTGTACCCGCACATATTATATACCGTTTATATACTCATTACTGTACTCACACATATTATATACCGTTTATATACTCATTACTGTACTCACACATATTATATACCGTTTATATACTCATTTACTGTACCCACACATATTATATACCGTTTATATACTCATTACTGTACCCACACATATTATATATCGTTTATATACTCATTACTGTACCCACACATATTATATACAGTTTATATACTCATTTACTGTACCCACACACATATTATATACCGTTTATATACTCATTACTGTACTCACACATATTATATACCGTTTATATACTCATTACTGTACCCACACATATTATATACCGTTTATATACTCATTTACTGTACCCACACATATTATATATCGTTTATATACTCATTACTGTACCCACACATATTATATACCGTTTATATACTCATTTACTGTACCCACACATATTATATACCGTTTGTATACTCATTACTGTACCCACACATATTATATACCGTTTGTATACTCATTACTGTACTCACACATATTATATACCGTTTATATACTCATTATTGTACTCACACATATTATATACCGATTATATACTCAGTACTGTACCCACACATATTATATACCGTTTATATACTCATTACTGTACTCACACATATTATATACCGTTTGTATACTCATTACTGTACCCACACATATTATATACCGTTTATATACTCATTTACTGTACCCACACATATTATATACCGTTTATATACTCATTACTGTACCCACACATATTATATACCGTTTATATACTCATTTACTGTACCCACACATATTATATACCGTTTGTATACTCATTACTGTACCCACACATATTATATACCGTTTGTATACTCATTACTGTACTCACACATATTATATACCGTTTATATACTCATTACTGTACTCACACATATTATATACCGTTTATATACTCAGTACTGTACCCACACATATTATATACCGTTTATATACTCATTACTGTACCCACACATATTATATACCGTTTATATACTCATTACTGTACCCACACATATTATATACCGTTTATATACTCATTTACTGTACCCACACATATTATATATCGTTTATATACTCATTACTGTACCCACACATATTATATACCGTTTATATACTCATTTACTGTACCCACACATATTATATACCGTTTGTATACTCATTACTGTACCCACACATATTATATACCGTTTGTATACTCATTACTGTACTCACACATATTATATACCGTTTATATACTCATTACTGTACTCACACATATTATATACCGTTTATATACTCAGTACTGTACCCACACATATTATATACTCATTACTGTACCCACACATATTATATACTAATTACTGTACTCACACACATATTATATACTCATTACTGTACTCACACATATTATATACTCATTTACTGTACTCACACATATTATATACTCATTACTGTACTCACACATATTATATACTTATTACTGTACTCACACACATATTATATACTAATTACTGTACTCACACACATATTATATACTCATTTACTGTACTCACACATATTATATACTTATTACTGTACTCACACATATTATATACTTATTACTGTACTCACACATATTATATACTTATTACTGTACTCACACACATATTATATACTAATTACTGTACTCACACACATATTATATACTCATTTACTGTACTCACACATATTATATACTCATTACTGTACTCACACATATTATATACTTATTACTGTACCCACACATATTATATACTCATTACTGTACTCACACATATTATATACTCATTACTGTACCCACACATATTATATACTCATTACTGTACCCACACATATTATATACTCATTACTGTACTCACACATATTATATACTCATTTACTGTACCTACACATATTATATACTGCTTATATACTCATTACTGTACCCACACATATTATATACTCATTTACTGTACCCGCACATATTATATACTCATTTACTGTACTCACACATATTATATACTCATTACTGTACCACACATATTATATACTCATTTACTGTACTCACACATATTATATACTCATTTACTGTACCCGCACATATTATATACTCATTTACTGTACTCACACATATTATATACCGTTTATATACTCATTTACTGTACCTACACATATTATATACTGCTTATATACTCATTACTGTACCCACACATATTATATACTCATTTACTGTACCCGCACATATTATATACTCATTTACTGTACCCGCACATATTATATACTCATTTACTGTACTCACACATATTATATACCGTTTATATACTCATTTACTGTACCTACACATATTATATACTGCTTATATACTCATTAATGTACCCACAAATATTATATACTCATTTACTGTACCCGCACATATTATATACTCATTACTGTACCCACACATATTATATACTCATTACTGTACCCACACATATTATATACTCATTTACTGTACCCGCACATATTATATACTCATTACTGTACCCACACATATTATATACTCATTACTGTACCCACACATATTATATACTCAGTACTGTACCCACACATATTATATACTCATTTACTGTACCCGCACATATTATATACTCATTACTGTACCCACACATATTATATACTCATTACTGTACCCACACACATATTATATTCTCATTACTGTACCCACACATATTATATACTCATTACTGTACTCACACATATTGTATACTCATTACTATACCCACACATATTATATACTCATTACTGTACCCACACACATATTATATACTCATTACTGTACCCACACATATTATATACTCATTACTGTACTCACACATATTATATACTCATTACTGTACCCACAAATATGATATACTTATTACTGTACTCACACATATTATATACTTATTACTGTACCCACACATATTATATACTCATTACTGTACCCACACATATTATATACTCATTACTGTACTCACACATATTATATACTCATTACTGTACCCACACATATTATATACTCATTTACTGTACCCGCACATATTATATACTCATTACTGTACCCACACATATTATATACTCATTACTGTACCCACACACATATTATATACTCATTACTGTACCCACACATATTATATACTCATTACTGTACTCACACATATTATATAACGTTTATATACTCATTACTGTACCCACACATATTATATACTCATTACTGTACCCACACATATTATATACTCATTTACTGTACCCACACATATTATATACTCATTACTGTACTCACACATATTATATACTCATTACTGTACCCACACATATTATATACTCATTACTGTACTCACACATATTATATACTCATTACTGTACCCACACATATTATATACTCATTACTGTACCTACACATATTATATACTCATTACTGTACCCACACATATTATATACTCATTTACTGTACCCACACATATTATATACTCATTACTGTACCCACACATATTATATACTCATTTACTGTACCCACACATATTATATACTCATTACTGTACCCACACATATTATATACTCATTTACTGTACCCGCACATATTATATACTCATTACTGTACCCACACATATTATATACTCATTTACTGTACCCACACATATTATATACTCATTACTGTACCCACACATATTATATACTCATTTACTGTACCCACACATATTATATACTCATTACTGTACTCACACATATTATATACTCATTACTGTACCCACACATATTATATACTCATTTACTGTACCCGCACATATTATATACTCATTACTGTACCCACACATATTATATACTCATTACTGTACCCACACATATTATATACTCATTACTGTACTCACACATATTATATACTCATTACTGTACCCACACATATTATATACTCATTACTGTACCCACACATATTATATACCGTTTATATACTCATTACTGTACCCACACATATTATATACCGTTTATATACTCATTTACTGTACCCACACATATTATGTACCGTTTATATACTCATTACTGTACCCACACATATTATATACTCATTACTGTACCCACACATATTATATACTCATTACTGTACCTACACATATTATATACTCATTACTGTACCCACACATATTATATACTCATTACTGTACCTACACATATTATATACTCATTACTGTACCCACACATATTATATACTCATTACTGTACTCACACATATTATATACTCATTACTGTACCCACACATATTATATACTCATTACTGTACTCACACATATTATATACCGTTTATATACTCATTACTGTACTCACACATATTATATACCGTTTATATACTTATTACTGTACCCACACATATTATATACCGTTTATATACTCATTACTGTACCCACACATATTATATACCGTTTATATACTTATTACTGTACCCACACATATTATATACCGTTTATATACTCATTACTGTACTCACACACATATTATATACCGTTTATATACTCATTTACTGTACCCACACATATTATATACTGTTTATATACTCATTACTGTACACACACATATTATATACTGTTTATATACTCATTACTGTACTCACACATATTATATACCGTTTATATACTCATTACTGTACACACACATATTATATACCGTTTATATACTCATTACTGTACACACACATATTATATACTGTTTATATACTCATTACTGTACCCACACATATTATATACTGTTTATATACTCATTACTGTACCCACACATATTATATATTGTTTATATACTCATTACTGTACTCACACATATTATATACTGTTTATATACTCATTTACTGTACCCACACATATTATATACCGTTTATATACTCATTACTGTACCCACACATATTATATACCATTTATATACTCATTACTGTACACACACATATTATATACTGTTTATATACTCATTACTGTACCCACACATATTATATACTGTTTATATACTCATTACTGTACTCACACATATTATATACTGTTTATATACTCATTTACTGTACCCACACATATTATATACCGTTTATATACTCATTACTGTACCCACACATATTATATACCGTTTATATACTCATTACTGTACCCACACATATTATATACTCATTACTGTACTCACACATATTATATACCGTTTATATACTCATTACTGTACTCACACATATTATATACCGTTTATATACTCATTACTGTACTCACACATATTATATACCGTTTATATACTCATTACTGTACTCACACATATTATATACCGTTTATATACTCATTACTGTACTCACACATATTATATACCGTTTATATACTCATTACTGTACTCACACATATTATATACCGTTTATATACTCATTACTGTACACACACATATTATATACCGTTTATATACTCATTACTGTACTCACACATATTATATACCGTTTATATACTCATTACTGTACTCACATATATTATATACCGTTTATATACTCATTACTGTACCCACACATATTATATACTGTTTATATACTCATTACTGTACCCACACATATTATATACCGTTTATATACTCATTACTGTACACACACATATTATATACCGTTTATATACTCATTTACTGTACCCACACATATTATATACCGTTTATATACTCATTACTGTACTCACACATATTATATACCGTTTATATACTCATTACTGTACACACACATATTATATACCGTTTATATACTCATTACTGTACTCACACATATTATATACCGTTTATATACTCATTACTGTACTCACACATATTATATACCGTTTATATACTCATTACTGTACTCACACATATTATATACCGTTTATATACTCATTACTGTACTCACACATATTATATACCGTTTATATACTCATTACTGTACTCACACATATTATATACTCATTACTGTACCCACACATATTATATACCGTTTATATACTCATTACTGTACTCACACATATTATATACCGTTTATATACTCATTACTGTACCCACACATATTATATACCGTTTATATACTCATTACTGTACTCACACATATTATATACCGTTTATATACTCATTTACCGTACCCACACATATTATATACCGTTTATATTCTCATTACTGTACCCACACATATTATATACTGTTTATATACTCATTACTGTACCCACACATATTATATACCGTTTATATACTCATTACTGTACTCACACATATTATATACTGTTTATATACTCATTACTGTACCCACACATATTATATACCGTTTATATACTCATTACTGTACCCACACATATTATATACTGCTTATATACTCATTACTGTACCCACACATATTATATACCATTTATATACTCATTTACTGTACCCACACATATTATATACTGCTTATATACTCATTACTGTACCCACACATATTATATACCGTTTATATACTCATTTACTGTACCCACACATATTATATACTGCTTATATACTCATTACTGTACCCACACATATTATATACCGTTTATACACTCATTTACTGTACCCACACATATTATATACCGTTTATATACTCATTACTGTACCCACACATATTATATACCGTTTATATACTCATTTACTGTACCCACACATATTATATACCGTTTATATACTCATTACTGTACCACACATATTATATACCGCTTATATACTCATTTACTGTACACACACATATTATATACCGTTTATATACTCATTTACTGTACCCACACATATTATATACCGCTTATATACTCATTTACTGTACCCACACATATTATATACCGTTTATATACTCATTACTGTACCACACATATTATATACCGTTTATATACTCATTTACTGTACCCACACATATTATATACTGTTTATATACTCATTTACTGTACACACACATATTATATACCGTTTATATACTCATTACTGTACCCACACATATTATATACCGTTTATATATTCATTTACTGTACCCACACATATTATATACCGCTTATATACTCATTTACTGTACCCACACATATTATATACCGCTTATATACTCATTTACTGTACCCACACATATTATATACCGCTTATATACTCATTTACTGTACACACACATATTATATACCGTTTATATACTCATTTACTGTACCCACACATATTATATACCGCTTATATACTCATTTACTGTACCCACACATATTATATACCGTTTATATATTCATTTACTGTACTCACACATATTATATACCGTTTATATACTAATTACTGTACCCACACATATTATATCCCGTTTATATACTCATTACTGTACCCACACATATTATATACCGTTTATATACTCATTTACTGTACCCACACATATTATATACCGTTTATATACTCATTTACTGTACCCACACACAGTATATACCGTTTATATACTCATTTACTGTACCCACACATATTATATACCGTTTATATACTAATTTACTGTACCCACACATATTATATACCGTTTATATACTAATTTACTGTACCCACACATATTATATACTGTTTATATACTCATTACTGTACCCACACATATTATATACTGTTTATATACTCATTTACTGTACCCACACATATTATATACCGTTTATATACTCATTTACTGTACCCACACATATTATATACCGTTTATATACTCATTACTGTACACACACATATTATATACCGTTTATATACTCATTACTGTACCCACACATATTATATACCGTTTATATACTCATTACTGTACCCGCACATATTATATACCGTTTATATACTCATTTACTGTACCCACACATATTATATACCGTTTATATACTCATTACTGTACCCACACATATTATATACCGTTTATATACTCATTACTGTACCCACACATATTATATATTGTTTATATACTCATTTACTGTACTCACACATATTATATACTGTTTATATACTCATTTACTGTACTCACACATATTATATACCGTTTATATACTCATTACTGTACCAACACATATTATATACCGTTTATATACTCATTACTGTACCCACACATATTATATACCGTTTATATACTTATTACTGTACCCACACATATTATATACTGCTTATATACTCATTAACTGTACCCACACATATTATATACCGTTTATATACTCATTTACTGTACTCACACATATTATATACCGTTTTTCTCACTATTAAATGGACTTTCTAAAGATATCATTATTTTCATCATATCTTATAATTTACTATATTTTTTTTTATAAAATATGATGAAAAAATGAAAAAAACACACACTTTTTCTAACTTTGACCCCCAAAATCTGTTACACATCTACAACCACCAATAAACACCCATGCTAAATAGCTTCTAAATTTTGTCCTGAGTTTATAAATACCCAATGTTTACATGTTCTTTGCTTTTTTTGCAAGTTATAGGGCCATAAATACAAGTAGCACTTTGCTATTTCCAAACCACTTTTTTTCAAAATTAGCGCTAGTTACATTGGGACACTGATATCTGTCAGGAATCCCTGAATAGCCATTGACAGACATGTATATTTTTTAATAAGACATCCCAAAGTATTGATCTAGGCCCATTTTGGTATATTTCATGCCACCATTTCACCGCCAAATGCGATCAAATAAAAAAAAATGTTTATTTTTTCACTAAATTTATTTTTCTCACTGAAATTATTTACAAATAGCTTGTGAAATTATGGCACAAATGGTTGTAAATGCTTCTCTGGGATCCCCTTTGTTCAGAAATAGCAGATATATATGGCTTTGGCGTTGCTTTTTGGTAATTAGAAATCCGGTAAATGCTGCTGCGCACCACACTTGTATTATGCCCAGTATTGACGGAATTAATTCAGTAGCTTATAGTGAGTTTGTAGAGTTAATTTTAGCTTTAGTGTAGTAGACAACCCAAAGTATTGATCTAGGCCCATCTTGGTATATTTAATTTCACCGCCAAATGCGATAAAATACAAAAAAATTGTTCACTTTTTCACAAACTTTAGGTTTCTCACAGAAATTATTTACAAACAGCTTGTGCAATTATGGCACAAATGGTTGTAAACACTTCTCTGGGATCCCCTTTGTTCAGAAATAGCAGACATAGGCCTCGCTTCCATTGAGTCGTAATTCAGTTTGCGGGCACTCGCAAACCGATAAATATGCTGTCGGAAGCAATATCGTTTATCGACTGTTTCCAATGGTGCGTTATACCTCAATATCGGCAGCCGGACTTCGGCTGCCGAAAAGATCTTCGCGTCCCATAGAAAGTAATAGAAGCCGTTAATCGATAAATTATACCAGGTTTCCAATGAAAGCGCTAACCGTTAATACATTGTCGGAGGCTGTCGATACATTGAGAAATATTACCCCCAGCTCAACTAGGTGTAAAAGAGGAAAATTGTGCTTTTTGAGAGCTATTTTCTATTGAAATGATAAAACTTGCAAATAATGCAAGTGTTTTAATGTAGAAATAAATTGTTATAAGTAATATTTATTGTTGTCTCATGTATAGAAATAGTTGAACTTATATTCTAATAGAAATATCAGTATATATTTAAATATAATAATATATGCAAGAACATATCTACAGAATGCAAACTGGACCTATGCCTAGGGCAGCAATAAATATTACTTATATTTATGAAGTGTTAAATATAATTATATTAGAAAATAGTATTTGATTATTAAAAATATGGATAAGTGTTTTTTTTATTTTTCTTGAGAGGCGATCACAGGTAAGAAGCACGGACGTTAAACGTAAATTCTATAGCGTAAGGTCGGGTTACCTTAGCAACTAATTGATTTTCAAGAAATCCGACGTCAGATGGAAGCGTTAACACAACGTTAACTTACAGCTACACGAAAAGAGCGACTGCGCGCAACACGCTGATCTTTTCAATGGAAACCTGGTACTAAAATGCAGCCGTAAATTACTTTTAGCTGTCGGCCGCTTCGGTAGCTTACGGCTCCATTTTTAACGACTCAATGGAAGCGAGCCTTATATGGCTTTGAGATTGTTTTTTGGTAATTAGAAGGCAGCTAAATGCTGCTGCGCATCACACTTGTATTATGCCCAGCAGTGAAGGCGTTAATTCATTAGCTTGTAGGGAGCTTGTACGTTTAATTTTCACTTTAGTGTAGTAGACAACCCAAAGTATTGATCTAGGCCCATTTTGCTATATTTCATTCTACCATTTCACCACCAAATGTGATCAAATAAAAAAAATGTTTTACTTTTTCACAAACTAGGTTTATCACTGAACAAACAGCTTGTGCAATTATAGCACAAATGGTTGTAAATGCTTCTCTGGGATCTCCTTTTTTTCAGACCCCCCCCAAAACAGCTCTCTAACCCCCCCCCCCTTCTACCTTTTAGCGTACATGTTATGTACTTTCAGCTGTCTGCCAGTAGCCAATATTTATTTGCTTTTATTTTTTTTATATACAGTAGATATATAAAATAAAATCTGTAGTGTATTTGCCCACCCTCATTCCCCTACCACTCTACCCTCTCCCAGTTTATTTTACTAATCTATTATCCCCCTCTCCCTCCTTCCAGCTTCCAACTTTTTCCGTAGTATAAGCGTTCCCACCCGCTCCTGCCCCTCTCACACACCCTACCGCTTTCTTCCTCCTACCTCCAGTGATGGGCCACCAACCTGCCTCCCTCCTATCCTTCGCACGCCACCAACGATCGGCACCATCACTGGCCCTCTCTGCAACGGTTGCTTAGAAAATGGTAATGCACTATGCCTCAATATTGAGGCATTTCTGCAATCTGTGTCCCTTTCTGTATTGTGCAGCGGTGGTGCCAATCGGTGGCGTGGGAGGGTAAGGAGGGAGGCAGGTGGGAGCCCCATCGCTGGAGGGGCTGGGACCACTGCGCTGCATAAAAAAAATATGTTAAGATAGGGATAGAAGGATAGTGATAGATGGATAGAGATAAATGGATATAGGTATAGGGAGATAGGGATAGAGATAGAGGAATAGAAATAGAGGGATAGATGGATAGGGATAGATGGACACAGCAAATAGAGGGATTTATGGATAGTGATAGAGATAGAGGGATTGGTGATATAGACGGGAGCGGGTGGTACCTCTGCGCTGCAGAAAATTAGATGTTGAAAGTGGCAGGGAGGGTGAAGGAGGGATGGGGGATAAGAGAGAGGAGATCTGAGTGGATGGGGGGATCAGATGGTAGGCAAAGGTTCTTGGAGGGAGAGGTGGGTAAATAAGGGAGTGGTTAGTAGGTTGGACACATTTTTGACCGTCTACACAGACTTTAACACTAGTATTGCAATAAACAGATAACAAATGTGGAACAAATTTGGTTATGTTTTCAAAAAGTAACTGTTATTTTAAAAAGAGTTAAAATCCTTTGAGCCACTTATTTATTTGTGGATATATACATGGCATGAACCCCATCATAGGACAGACATGTTATCAGCCTTGCCCAACGCTCTTTATGGAAAACATTGGTGACAACCTTGCTACTTCATATATTTTACCTTTTATGAATAATAAACTGTTATTTTAAAAGGGTTAAAATCCTTTTGGGTCACTCATTTCTGTGATGATAAATACACGGCATGAACTTCATCATAGAATAGACAAATATTTCAGCATGGCCCAATGCAAACAATCTGATGCCAACTTTGCGACTTCATATATTTTATCTTATCTTATTAAGTAAAGGTATTTAAAAAGGGTTAAAAGCATTTGGGCCACTAATTTATGTGTGGATATATAGAGGGCATGAACCCCATTATAGAATAGACATGTTATCAACCTGGCCCAACGCTTTTTGAAGCAAAAAAATTGCAGGCAACCTTGCCATTTCATATATTTTACCTTTTCTAAATAAGTAATTGGTATTTAAAAACTTTTAAAATCCTTTGGAACGCTCATTAATGTGTGCTTATATACATGGCATAAGCCTCTCTATAGGATATACATGTTTTCAGCCTGTCACAATGCTTTTTATATCAAACAATCTGGTGCCAACCTTGCCACTTCATATATTTTACCTTTTCTGAATAAGTAACTGGTATTTTAAGTGTTAAAATCCTTTTGGTCACTTATTTCTGTGATGATATATACTCGGCATGAACATCTTCATTTTCAGCCGTGCCCAATGCTTATTATAGCAATTTTTTTGTGCCAACCTGGCCACTTCATATATTTTACCTTTTTTGATTAAGTAACTGGTATTTAAACTGGTATTTAAAAAGGGTTGAAATCCGATGAGTCACATTTCTGTGTGCATATATACAGGGCATGAACCACTTCATATTTTTAAGTTCTAAGCCTGACCCAATGCTTTATATGGCAAACAAACTTGTGCCAACCTTGCCACTGAATATATTTTACCTTTTTTAAAAGTAACTTGTATTTAAAAAGGTTTAAAATTATTTGCGGCACTCATTTCTGTGTGGATATATGTTCTAAGCCTGAACCAACGCTTTATATGGCAAACAAACTTGTGCCAAACTGGAGCTCCACTCAAGATAGGAAACATTTGACCTCCACTCAATTTTTTTTTTTTTTAAATGGACTTTAACGTAACAATCAATAGACACAATAATTCAGAAAACTAAATATTTTGCTTTCCTGTTCTTAATGTTCATTCACAGTGGTTTATGCTGATTGTTATTAATAAGGTTAAATAAGCACATTCTTTACATTAACTTATGTTCTGTTAGGCCAAAAGTAATGATTATTGTAAGTTATAATTACATCATCTCTGTAAATCACACCTGGCTGCCATCAGGGGGTTACAGGGGTGACTCCTGTCAGGGGCCAAATGGGCCAGGGAGCCCCATGAGGCAAGAACAACTATTATTTTCTTTAAACAATTTTGGCAGCCACCAGAGGGTACTACAGCAGAGTGCTACTGAGTGTGGTCAATTTTATTAAAATGAGTAAAGCATTAGCATTTGAGAGGATTTTTGAGTGTGCACTAAACCACTATGCGTAATGAGACAGACTTGGCACTTAAAGGATACTAAACACATTTTTTTTCATTCTAGATTCAGATAGAGCATGCAATTTTAAGCAGCTTTTTAATTTACTTCTATTATCAAATTTTCTTCGTTCTCTTCCTATATTTATCTGAAAAAGAAGAAATAAAAGCGTTTGAGCCGGCCCATGTTAGTTTGAGAACCTGGGTTACTCTTGCTTATTGGATGGCTAAATGCAGGCACCTATTAGCAAGCTCTATCCAGGGTACTGAACAAAAAATAGTCATGCTCCAAAGCTTCCATTCCTAACTTTTCAAATAAAGATAGCAAGAGAACGAATAAAAAAAATTATAATAGGAATAAATTATAAAGCTGCTTAAAATTGCATGCTCTATCTGAATCATGAAAGAAAAAATGTGGGTCCAGTAGCCCTTTAAGTTTGTACAGTGTGTGTCTGAGTCAGATGGCAGAGCACTTTCATTTGCAGAGGAGGTAGGACTTACATAGTCATTTTTTTTATTTCTTTGTGCAATTTTGGATTGTAACTTCAGTGTGGTAGTAGTATGGTGGGGCCAGGGGTCCATAAAAAACATTTTTTTTTTAGCAATCTGCAGCAGTGTATTTATGATTATTTGACAATGCTGTAGAAATTCTATATTTAAAGCCATGCATAAAGGTTTCCTCCTTAATACACAAATGGTAGTTGCCCTTTTGAAAGATATATTTTTTTTTTAGTAATATATACATTTTAACTACATTTCAGTTTACTGCCCCTTTATGCAAGGACTTTACAGATGCAAGGAGGCATTTTATCTATGATTTTTACATATGCATAAAAAGTTATACTTTCAAACTAAGATTTCTCAGTGTTTCAAATGATACAGGTTAACTTAACACTGTTCAGTTTACACTACAGCTGACTTAATTTTGAAATACATACAAACGAGCCTAAAGCATGCATTTAACCATATCTAATGGTATGAGACCTAGTGCCATGGCTTATTGTTCCACCAAGACCATATAGAGTACAGCATTTTCAAAATCCATAAGTATAGCTGACAGATGGGAACGTGTTTACACCATAATTGAAGTGTTGCTCTTTGGGGGAAAAAACACAAACACTTGTCAACCTTTTAAAAGTACTTTTCTTCATCTAGCCATCTACCGATAACATTAATCTACAATTTTGAATTCATAGAGTTTAATTTTTGTTTGCACATTTGCAAATCTGATTGTTTAAAAAGTGATCTCTTAATTTCTGCAATTTGTTTATCATGCATGTCACACACTGTTTTGTTGTTGTTGTTTTTGTTGGTCTCTCTGTGAGAGTGGGTGTATATGTCTTTGTGCATTTTCTGTGTATGTCTGTGAGGGTGTGTGCGTATGTCTTTGTGCTTTTTCTATTTGTGTCCCTGTGAGGGTGTGTGTATGTATGTCTTTGTGTATTTCCACTTGATGCCTCTGTGAGGGTGGATGTGTATGGCTTTTTTTTTAATGTGGATGTCTCTTCGAGGGTGGGTGTGTGTATGTATGTATGTCTGCTTTTTCTGTGGATGTCTCTCTGAGGGTGTGTGAGTATGTCTGTGTGTTTTCTTTGGTTGTCTCTGTGAGGGTGTGTGTATGTATGTGCAGTTTCTGTGGGTGTCTCTCTGAGAGTGTATGTCTCTCTGTTTTCTCTGGATGTCTCAGTGAGGGTATGTGTGTGTCTCTATGTCTTTGTGTGTTTTATGTGGTTGTCTCTCTGTGTGTTGATGGGTATATTTTGTTAGTGGGTGACTTGTAACCGACACATGAGGGCATTTTGAAACTCATATGATTGTCTGTAATACAGCAAACAACACCCACAACTTCCTTTAACATGCTTCTTAGATAGACATATATGGACATTTTATGTTACTCCTCTAACTGCATTTCCTGTAGCCTCATGATGCGAGACTGCTATATAACTGCTGTGTATACTTACAGTAAACGGAACTAGTGAGAAACACTCTCTGTGCTTGTGTGCTTTCTTGCTGTTCCCCGGAGCTCTGGAGAATCGTGTTCAATCAAGGTCAGAAACCATTTGAACTTATAACCCTAACCTTATACTATGAAAGCAGAAGCAACAATAGGCTATTGCTATATATATATATATACTGTTAACTATAATTATCTTGTACCTTCATACTTGTGGTAGTGTGTTATTAAAGCACTGACTCAGAAATGGTGTTAATTATCTTATTTTTTATTATTATCAATAATTTAAACAGAAACACACCACCACCCCTTGTCCATCAGTCATTTGTTGAACATGGCATTAACTTGGAGACCCTGTTGGTCAAGACATGCCTGCAAAAACAACTCCATATCTTCTCTGTGCTGAAATACAAAGAGGAATGGCTCCCTTGCTTCTGGTTCTTCTCTTTGCATCACATTATCTATGGCCTTCTGGCGGTCCTCTTCATTCATTGACACATAACTTGGCATGGTTATGCGCCCACAGAACAGTGCCTCATTCTTGACAACCCATTGTATAGCAATGTGTAGATCTTTAATGATTACTGGATCCTGTGTCAAGCACATGGGAGGAAACTTAGTCATAGACTCCACAAAGTTCAAGCCGCTACAGACGCGGAAGCGATGACGTAATCCGGGGAGGACAAACAGAGCACTCCAAACAAGCAGAGGCGGCAGGGGTGCAAGCTGCAGGGAAACGGCCGGTGCAGCCGTAGGTAAATGTAACAAGAAAGAAAGGTAGCAGCTGCACTGATAAGGAGAATAGATCAGGGCTAACTAAAAAAGTTTAAAATAATTAAACCTTTATTGGGACATTTAAAAATAGACAGTACAGGGCACACAAACTCCCTGACTAGTTTCGTGCTCCATTGAGCACTTAATCATAGGGTGAGTTTGTTCAGTGTTCATAGCCTATTTAAAGGCACAGAACATCTGAAGACAATCATACATTAAAATATAACAATACAATGTTAAAATTACATTCTAATTCTACCTTATTGCAAACTCTATGGACATTTTACAAAGATGGAACAAAGAACAAATAATCAAAGTAATATCCCACAAAGGATCATTGTATTAATCAAATGTAGATTCTCCTATATGTGAAGCAATAAACTTTCAAACTGCTAAATACTGAACCAATAGACTTATCTAAGTCACCAATAGCATTTATATGATATTATTTCTAATGCACTATAACATAATATTGTACTGAAAAAGTGTATATCAATTCTATTAAATAGTAATTATACATATCAGTATAAAAATATGCAGATGAAGTTATGCATCTAAAATTATGCAACCAAAAGCACATATAGGAGTACTATAGATTGCACGAGTAAGCTAGCAGAATACTAAACATATAATGCAAAATAAATTAAATCAAATTAAATTATTCCACAAAATAACTCATGTCCCATTCACGGTTTAAACCTAGGGGAGTGATAGTTCTCAGTTTATATATCCAATATAATTCTTGTTTTAATAGTAACCTGTTCCTATCACCTCCCCTAGGTGGAAACATGATGCGATCTATTACCTGAACTTTCATATCAAAAACATTGGTCATATGTGTCAAATTAAAGTGTCTGGCTATCGCCGATTCTTTTACATATTCCTTAGTGTCCCTGACATGTTCCCTGACTCTGGACCTCAACTCTCTACTCGTCTGACCTGTATACTGCAAATTGCAGTGTTTACATTCAAGGAGATAAACTACAAATGTAGTTCTACAATTGGCATAAAATTTATGCCTGAATTCTTCCCCAGTCTGGCTACTCCTAAAACCATTACCTACATGCACAAAGCCACAAGTTATACAAGAACCGTGGCCACATTTGTAGGTTCCCTTCCTCCTAATCCAATCACTCCT